>NC_041381.1:392623701-392703445 GCF_002162155.2 Triticum dicoccoides
CTGGCTGCACAGTGTTGGGCCAGGTAAGTGGCGCCAGGTAAGTCCTTCTGCTCTCTTTCTTTTACTTTTTTTCTATTTTCTGTAGTTTGTTTTGATTTAGTTTAGCAACTAAATCATTTAAATAAATTCTGTAGATTTTTATGTGGCTTGCTAAAATATATACAAAGCCACTCACAAACTTCCAGAATTATTGGAGTCATATTTAATATATATTAAATATAAATCCAAAGCAAATAGTTATTGGATTAATTCAAATGGCCAAAATAATTATCTCTGTGACTCCAAAAATATTGGTTTAATTTTTACCTCTTACCAATATTTCCATGGAATAACAGGAACATTTTCTTGGACACATTTGAGAAGATTTAATTGTTGGTTATTTTTAGAGGTTTCCTGAGGCTTTTGAAAATTCCTCAATTCAAATTTCATTTGAATTTAAACATGATGCACACACCAGACAGCACCAGAAGCTAGGGATGTGACACCCAAGCCCACCTATACCGGGTGCCACTTGGTAGACTACTAACACTACCTACAAACACCAGAAATTAGTTGCAACTCCTGGACAGAGATCAAGTTGATTAATAAGTCGAGAGAGTCAATTAAGGATCCCAATGTGTGGTAGTAGCTGTTCATGGATCACAAACACATAACTCAGTTCCTGAGGACGGCTGCAATGAGACAACCCACCATGTACTCCTACATGGCCTCTCACCGCTACCTTTACCAAATCGTGTTCACACACTTAGCTCTCAACAGTAGGACATGTTCACACACCTCCGATTCATCCCTGATGAATCAGACCTGACACAACTCTAAGCAATAGCAGGCATGACAACAAGCATGAATGAGTAGGCACATCAGGGCTCAAACAACTCCTACTCATGCTAGTGGGTTTCATCTATTTACTGTGGCAATGACAGGTCATGCAAAGGATAAAGGGGTTCAGCTACCGCAGCAAATAATAGATGAATCGTTGTTATCCTAATGCAGTAAAAGAGAGCAGGGGCGAGAGAGTGGGATTTTATCGAAATGAACAAGGGGGTTTTGCTTGCCTGGCACTTCTGAAGATAATATAGCTCTTCATCGGTGTCATCGATCACATCGTCGGTACACGTCTAACAAGAGGGGACAAATATCGGCAACACAGAAGGAAACACAATCAATGCAATGCACAATATGATGCATGCTCATGACATGGCAATATGCTTGTGATTTGAGCTGATGCAACTAAAACCAGATTAAATGAAGTTGGTTTGAATCAAAGATTCAAATTCAAACTCCATATGTGATTTATTACATGCCATTTAATTGAATTGTCCTAAACAGTAGTCATAAGTTGTTCTAACATGCATGAAAATGGTACAGATGGATAGATTGGATTTTTCTAATCATTTTTCATATATAATTTATTTCATTCTGAGTTACGGTTGATTTTATATGATTTTTAGAAGTTTAGAGCATTTTCTGGAATTTCCTGAATAAACTTAAATCCAGAAAATGCTTTATTGCATCAGGGTGACGTCACTGTGATGTCAGCAGTCAACAGGGTTGACCCAGGTCAAACCTGACCAGTGGGGTCCACTGGTCAGTGGCACAGTGCTGTTCAGTGTCAACGACAGGTGGGGCCTGGTCAACGTTGACTTAACCAAAGTCAAAGCTGACACATGGGGTCCATGCAGATTAGCACTAATCTAAACAGGTAGTTAGACTAAACTAATTGCCTCGGGGACCCACATGTCATTGGCGCAGGCACTAACTAAGCGAGTTTAGCGCCTAAACTAATAGCGCCATGTCAGCTGTCGGCGTTTAACCGCCGGCGACCTTAGATCGCGGCGGCGTCCGCGTCGGGATTGCGCTACGGGCCACGGTTTGGGGTGTGGTTGGGTTCTATGGAGAGCCGGGGTTGAGCCGCATCTTTGGGTGGTGGAGCTGGACCAGATGGTCGCTGGAATCAACGCCGGCGACGAGGTTTGCGGTGGCCAGAGCTTGGGCGAGCTCGGGGTCGCGGTTGCGGTGGCCGTGGCGATGTGCGATTAGCACCTACGGCGTCTAAGTGAGCTCACGAACCCAACGGAGGCACGCACGGAACCAAAAGGCCACCGGAGCCTCGTCAGCGACGAGCTCGTGCGGCGGCGTGCTGTCGGGTGAGAGAGGCGCGGCGGCTACAGCATGCTAGAGAGAGAACGGAGAGGGGGAGGATGATCAGGAGCTCACGTGGAGTGCAGTGGTGGACTCGGCGTGCTCGGGGAAGCTCGGACGGCGGCGAGTCGGCGATGGAGATCCGCGGCGGCCGACGATGAAGAAGTGGTCGGGGATAGCGCGTTGGAGCTCTTCCAGCCATGTGAGCTGACGGAGAGGACGAGGGTGGCATAGCGGACCTCGGGGGCTGGTCCATGGGTCTAGCGCTGGCCGGTGGCCGCGGTGGTGATGAACGGCGGCGACGACGCGTTCGGGTGTGCGCGAGAGAACGAGACAGAGGAGGGGAACGAGGGAGAGGGAGAGAGCGAGGGGGTCCAGGGGGTCGGGGCGGCGCCGAGGAGAAGACGCGAGGCGTCGCGGTGGCCAGGCGACGGAGGCAGGCAGCCTGGTGGCGTGGCGCCCGCGCGCGCGCCGTGCGTTGTCCCTCCTCTGCCTATTGGCAGAGGTTGGGGATGACTGGCACCAGGCCAGGTGGGCTGGGCCGGCTCCTGGGCCGCACAGGTGAGGCCCAGGTGGGCTTGGTGGGTGCCAGGTAAGTTCCAGGTAAGTGCTCTGTTTTATTTTTTCCTGTTTTGTTTTATTTTTTTTAATTTATTTTGCCACTGTTTTCAAATTCAAAAAAGAATTTCAAACAATGCCAGAACATTCTGAAATATTTTATGTTACCTCTCTGGACTATTCCAAAAGTACATAAAACACTTCAAAGCATTTGAAAACATATTCATTATATATTATGAATATATTCCCAAATTCAAATAGATTATTGATTTAAATTCAGAGACCAAATAATTCCTTAAAAATGTTCCAGAATTTTGGTTTGATATATAACTCTTGCCAAAATTCAGAAAACTATTTTTAGGGCATTTTGGATTCACAGAATGCAATTAAAGGGTGCTTGCCCTTATTTTAATTAGATTTCTGAGGTTTCAACAATCCTCAATTCAAGTTTCAGAAAAATAGACATGATGCACACATGAAGCTAGCCTAGAGCATTACCAGAAGGCAGGGATGTGACACGAATTCTTAGAACGCCTTCTAGGTAAAGGAAGATCATATTCAGTTTCATCAAGATTCATATTGCAAAGCAAAGATTTAATAGGGGACACATCAATAGCTTTTAGATCTTCATCTTGATTTTCATAGGAATTGGAAGAAGACGCTTTAATAAAGGCATCTTTGGAAGCACGCATCCTAGCGGTTCTTTCCTTGCACTCATCAATGGAAATTCTCATAGCTTTGAGAGACTCATTGATATCATGTTTAGGAGGAATAGATCTAAGCTTTAAAGAATCAATTTCAAGAGAAATTCTATCGACGTTCCTAGCCAAATCATCAACTTTAAGCAATTTCTCTTCAAGCAAAGCATTAAAATTCTTTTGTGAATTCATAAACTCTTTAACACTACTCTCAAATTCAGAGGGCATCTTATTAAAATTTCCATAAGAGTTGTTGTAGGAATTTCCATAATTATTAGAAGGATTACTAGGATAAGGCCTAGGATTAAAATTCCCTCTATACGCGTTATTTCCAAAACTATTCCTACCAACAAAATTCACATCCATAGATTCATTATTATTCTCAATCAAAGTAGATAAAGGCATATCATTGGGATCAAGAGAACTATTTTTAGTATCAAACATCTTCATAAGGTCATCCATCTTTTCACTCAAAACATTGATTTCTTCTATAGCATGCACTTTTTTACTAGAAGATCTTTCGGTATGCCATTGATAATAATTAGCCATAACATTATCAAGTAATTTTGTAGCATCTCCTATTGTAATTTCGATAAACGTGCCTCCCGCGGCCGAATCTAAAAGATTTCTAGAAGCAAAATTCAATTCGGCATAAAATTTTTGTATGATCATCCATAAATTCAAACCATGAGTAGTGAAATTGCGAAGCATCAATTTCATTCTTTCCAAGATTGGGCAACATGCTCATGATCAAGTTGTTTAAAATTCATAATATTGTTCCTAAGAGTGATGATCTTAGAGGGAGGAAAATACTTAGAGATAAAAGCATCTTTGCACTTGTTCCAAGAATCAATACTATTTTTAGGCAAAGACAAAAACCAAAATTTAGCACAATCTCTAAGTGAAAACGGAAATAACTTCAATTTGACAATATTATTATCCGTATCTTTCTTCTTTTGCATATCACACAAATCAACAAAATTGTTTAGATGAGTAGCGGCATCTTCACTAGGAAGGCCGGCGAATTGATCTTTCATAACAAGACTCAGCAAAGCGGTATTGATTTCACAAGACTCATCATTATTAAGAGGAGCAATCTGAGTACTAAGGAAATCATTATTATTGGTATTCGAGAAGTCACACAATTTGGTATTATCTTGCGCCATGGCAACAAGTAATCCAACACACAAGCAAACAAAAAGGCAAACAAGAAAAAGGCGAAAGGGAAAGAGAGGAGGAGATTGGGAAAGAGAGGGCGAATAAAACGGCAAGGGTGAAGTGGGGGAGAGGAAAACGAGAGGAAAATAATGTAATGCGAGAGATAGGGATTGTGATGGGTACTTGGTATAGTTGACTTTTGCGCAAACTCCCCGGCAACGGCGCCAGAAATTCTTCTTGCTACCTCTTGAGCACTGCGTTGGATTTCCCCGAAGAGGAGAGGATGATGCAGTAAAGTAGCGTAAGTATTTCCCTCAGTTTTTGAGAACCAAGGTATCAATCCAGTAGGAGATCACGCTCGAGTCCCTCGTACCTACACAAAACGATAGCTACTCGCGACAACCGCGATTAGGGGTTGTCAATCCCTTCACCATCACTTACGAGGGTGAGATCTGATAGAGATGATAAATAATATTTTTGGTATTTTTGATATAAAGATGCAAAGTGAAAAGTAAAAGGCAAAGTAAAAACAAAGCAAGTAATAAAGTAATGGAGATTGATATGATGAGAATAGACCCGGGGGCCATAGGTTTCACTAGTGGCTTCTCTCAAGAGCATAGATATTCTACGGCGGGTGAACAAATTACTGTTGAGCAATTGATAGAATTGAGCATAATTATGAGTATATCTAGGTATGATCATGTGTATAGGCATCACGTCCGAGACAAGTAGATCGAAACGATTCTGCATCTACTACTATTACTCCACTCGTCGACCGCTATCCAGCATGCATCTAGAGTATTAAGTTAAAAACAGAGTAACACCTTAAGCAAGATGACATGATGTAGAGGGATAAATTCATGCAATATGATAAAAACCCCATCTTATTATCCTCGATGGTAACAATACAATACGTGCCTTGCTGCCCCTGCTGTCACTGGGAAAGGACACCGCAAGATTGAACCCAAAGCTAAACACTTCTCCCATTCCAAGAACTACCAATCTAGTTGGCCAAACCAAACCGATAATTCGAAGAGACTTGCAAAGATAACTCAATCATACATAAAAGAATTCAGAGAAGATTCAAATATTATTCATAGATAAGCTCGATCATAAACCCACAATTCATTAGTCTCAACAAACACACCGCAAAAAGGAAGATTACATCGAATAGATCTCCACAAGAGAGGGGGAGAACATTGTATTGAGATCCAAAAAGAGAGAAGAAGCCCTCTAGCTACTAGCTATGGACCCGAAGGTCTGAAGTAAACTACTCACACTTCATCGGAGAGGCTATGGTGTTGATGTAGAAGCCCTCTGTGGTAGATGCCCCCTCCAGCGGAGCTCCGGAACAGGCCCCAAGATGGGATCTCGCGGATACAGAAAGTTGCGGTGGTGGAATTAGGTTTTTGGCTTCGTATTTGATCTGTCGGGGGTACGTAGGTATATATAGGAGGAAGGAGTACGTCGGTGGAGCAACAAAGGGTCCCACGATGTAGGGGGGCGTGCCCTAGGGGGGGGGGCGCCCCCCACCCTCGTGACCGCCTCTTTTGTTCCTTGGAGCAGGGTCCAAGTCTCCTGGATCATGTTCGGTGAGAAAATCACGTTCCCGAAGGTTTCATTCCGTTTGGACTCCGTTTGATATTCTGTTTCTTCGAAACACTGAAATAGGCAAAAAAACAGCAATTTTGGGCTGGGCCTCCGGTTAATAGGTTAGTCACAAAAATAATATAAAAGTGGAAAATAAAGCCCAATATAGTCCAAAACAGCAGATAAAGTAGCATGGAGCAATCAAAAATTATAGATACATTGGAGACGTATCAAGTAACAATCAATTCACAATGTCAAGTATGGTTCAGAAACTTCATTGAAAGCTAACAAACTATAATCTCAGTCATTGAAGCAATTGCAATTTATCATAACATCAAAAAGAGTCAAGAATAGAGCTTTTCAGCAAGTCCACATACTCAACTATCATGTAGTCTTGTACAATTGCTAACACTCACGCAATACTTGTGGTTATGGAGTTTCAGCCGGACACTGAGAAAGATAGGGGCTTATTGTGTTGCCTCCCAACGTATTCACCTTTAGGTGATGTCAATATTAATAGTCCATGCTAACTTACACCCAATTGGATATATATCATGGTCTTTCAAACACGAGGAACTTGCCAAAGGATAAAATGAAAAAGGGAAAGGTGAAGATCACCTTGACTCAAGCATAAAGTAAAAACATAAAGTAAAAGATAGGCCCTTCGCAGAGGGAAGCAGAGGTTGTAATGTGCTTTTAGGGTTGGATGCATAAAATCTTAATGCAAAATAACATCACTTTATATTGCCACTTGTATGTGGACCTTTATTATGTAGTCCGTCGCTTTTATTGCTTCCACAACAAGATCGTATAAAGCTTATTTTCTCTGCACTAATAAGTCATACATGACAACTTACTTGAAGGATCTTACTCAATCCATAGGTAGGTATGGTGGACTCTCATGACAAAACTGGGTTTAAGGATATTTGGAAGCACAAGTAGTATCTCTACTTGGTGCAAGGAGTTTGGCTAGCATGAGGGGGAAAGGCAAGCTCAACATGTTGGGAAGATCAATGACAATATACTTTAACTGAGATGTGAGAAAACATAAACCATTACGTTGTCTTCCTTGTCCAACATCAACTCTTTTAGCATGTCATACTTAATGAGTGCTCCCAATCATAAAAGATGTCCATGGTAATATATTTGCATGTGAAAACTTCTCTTTCCTTATTACTTCCTATTAATTGCAACGATGACCAAAACTACGTTCATCAACTCTCAATAACTTTTATGCCTCATACTTTCTATGTGTGAAGTCATTACTATCCATAAGATCAATATGAACTCTTTTATTCTTTCTACTTCCTCAAGATCATATCAACATAACAAAGCCCTTGACTCAGCACTAATCTTTATTATAGATAGCTCACAGACTCGATTGCATAAAGAGATCACAAAGCAAAACTCAAAACTACTTGATATCAAAACTTCAATCTACTAGATCAAGATACTACTAAAAGGATCGAACAAAACAAAACGGTAAAGATAGGAGTGTGATGGTGATACAATACCGGGGCACCTCCCCCAAGCTTGGCAGTTGCCAAGGGGAGTGCCCATACCCATGTAATTATGTCCTCGGAGGTGGTGAAGTAGGATTTGTTGATGATGTAGGCTTGTCGTCCATCTTCCAAGGCATAAGCTCACCATCATAGAAGGATGATCGAGTCTCTGGGATCCTTAAATCTGCAGCGAAACTCATCCTCTTGAATTTATATTCATACTCATAGTTCTGGTTTTGCAGGTCATAGATCTAGGCTTGGAGGTGCTCGATTTTCTCTTGAAGCTTGAAGATGGTTTCCCCAATGACTTTGGCATCTAGCTTGTGGTTGTTGGTGAACTCCGTGATCGTCATCTGGTTGGCGTTGAGTCCACGCTCCACCATCCCTTGGCACTTGAAGACTTGTTGCTCCACAGCTTCGAGCTTTATATCCACGCTTCCGGTACGCCTTGGTCCCTCCACATCGCGGATGTGCAGCACCCCCTCACGCATCTCAATGGTTTGAGGGTGTTGCAGCACCTCCACAAGATAGGGGTTGATAACCCTCTTGAAAAACTTGTCCTTGGGAGCGCTTAGAGATGCCATGATGCTCTAGATCTGTAACAGAAAATAGCTTGAAACGAAAACAGAGGATATTTGCGTGATACGGTGGTCAAAACCTTTGGGAGTTTATATAATGAATTTTTACCGACCAAAATACGTAACGTGCAAGAAAACGGAGCCCGGGAGGCACACGAGGTGGCCACGAGATAGGGGGCGCGCCCAGTAAGGGTGGGGTACCCTCCACCCTCGTGGAGGCCTCGTGTCTTTCCCGGACTACTTCTTTCTTCCTAAAATTCTTAAATATTCCAAAACTGATGAAAATTGCCATTAGAATTTTTGTGGAGTCGGTTTACTTACCGTACCACATACCTATTCCTTTTTGGAGCCTGGAATGTTCTGGAAAGTGTCCCTTATGTATTCCTCCAGGGTTACGGTTTCAATAATATTAGTTTCAACATTGATAGGATGACCTGAGATAATGTTTAATTCTTTGACCGTTCACCACCCTCAGACTTGTGCCTTCGAAGTTGTTGATTTTTATGGCACCCGAACGATAGACCTCCTCGATAACGTAAGGACCTTCCCATTTAGAGAGAAGTTTTCCTGCAAAAAATCTTAAACGAGAGTTGAATAATAACACATAATCACCTACGTTAAACTCACACTTTTGTATTCTTTTGTCATGCCAACGTTTGACTTTTTCTTTGAATAGCTTGGCATTCTCATAGGCTTGGGTTCTCCATTCATCAAGTGAGCTAATATCAAACAACCTCTTCTCACCGGCAAGTTTGAAGTCATAGTTGATCTCTTTGATAGACCAATATGCTTTATGTTCAAGTTCAAGAGGTAAATGACATGCCTTTCCATAAACCATCTTATACGAAGACATACCCATAGGATTTTTGTATGCAGTTCTATAGGCCCATAATGCATCATCAAGTTTTTTGGACCAATTCTTTCTAGATCTATTCACATTCTTTTGCAAAATTAATTTGAGCTCTCTATTTCTCAACTCTACTTGACCACTAGACTACGGGTGATAAGGAGATGCGATTCTATGATTAACATCATACTTAGCAAGCATCTTACAGAAAGCACCATGAATAAAATGTGAACCACCATCAGTCATAAGATATCTAGGGACTCCAAACCTCGGAAAAATAACTTCTTTAAGCATTTTAATAGAAGTGTTATGTTCAGCACTACTAGTTGGAATAGCTTCTACCCACTTAGTAATGTAATCAACAACAACTAAAATATGAGTGTAACCATTAGAGGCAGGAAAAGGTCCCATATAATCAAAGCCCCAAACATCAAACGGTTCAATAACAAGAGAATAATTCATAGGCATTTCTTGACGTCTACTAATATTACCAATCCTTTGACGTTCATCACAAGATAAGACAAACTTACGAGCATCTTTGAAGAGAGTAGGCCAATAAAAACCAGATTGCAGTACCTTATGTGCAGTTCTATCTCCAGCGTGGTGTCCTCCATAGGATTCAGAGTGGCACTTGCGTAGGATCTGTTCTTGTTCATGCTCAGGTACACAACGTCTAATAACACCATCTAGTCCTTCTTTATAAAGGCGTGGGTCATCCCAGAAGTAATGTCTTAAATCATAAAAGAACTTTTCTTGTGCTGGTATGTGAAACTAGGTGGTATAAATTTAGCAACAATGTAATTAGCATAATCAGCATACAAAGGAGCGGTACGAGAAGCATTAACGACCGCTAATTGTTCATCAAGAAAGCTATCATCAATAGGCAGTGGGTCATCAAGAATATTCTCTAACCTAGACAAGTTGTCTGCAACAGGGTTCTCAGCTCCCCTTCTATCAATAATATGCAAATCAAATTCTGGGAGCAAGAGAACCCATCTAATGAGTCTAGGCTTAGCATCTTTCTTTTCCATAAGATATTTAATAGCAGCATGATCAGTGTGAATAGTAACTTTGCAATCAACAATATAAGGTCTAAACTTCTCACATGCAAACACAACTGCTAAGAATTCTTTTTCAGTAGTAGCATAATTTCTTTGGGCAGTATCAAGAGTCTTACTAGCATACTGGATAACATTCAATTTCTTATCAACTCTTCGCCCCAGAACAGCACCTACAGCATAATCACTAGCATCACACATAATTTCAAAAGGTAAATTCCAATCAGGTGGCTGAACAATAGGTGCAGTGATCAAAGCTTTCTTAAGTATTTCAAATGCTTTCACACAATCATCATCAAAGACAAAAGGAATATCTTTTTGCAATAAATTAGTCAGAGGCCTGGAGATTTTAGAAAAGTCCTTAATGAACCTCCTATAAAAACCGACATGACCAAGGAAACTTCTTATACCTTTTATGTCCTTGGGACATGGCATCTTTTCAATAGCATCAACTTTAGCTTTATCAACTTCAATACCTCTCTCAGAAATCTTATGCCTCAAGACAATGCCTTCATTAACCATAAAGTGGAACTTTTCCCAATTCAAGACGAGACTAGTGTCTTCGCATCTTTGCAAAACTCGATCAAAGTTGCTCAAGCAATCATCAAAAGAGGATCCATGAACGGAGAAGTCATCCATGAATACCTCACCAATCTTTTCACAAAAATCAGAGAATATAGCCATCATGCATCTTTGAAAGGTAGCAGGTGCATTACATAAACCAAAAGTCATATGTCTATAAGCAAAGGTACCGAAAGGGCAAGTAAAAGTAGTTTTTGATCGATCCCCCGCTGACACAGGTATTTGAGAGAAACCAGAATAACCATCTAGAAAGCAGAAATGTGTGTGTTTGGATAATCTTTCTAGCATTTTATCAATAAAAGGTAAAGGGTAAAGATCTTTCTTAGTAGCTTTATTTAATTTACGGAAATCAATTACCATCCTATAACCTGTAATAATTCTTTGCGGGATCAATTCATCTTTATCATTAGGAACGACAGTAATACCTCCCTTTTTAGGAACACAATGGACAGGGCTTACCCAATCACTATCAGCAACGGGATAAATTATACCTGCCTCAAGGAGCTTTAGTATCTCCTTTCTTACCACTTCTTTCATCTTGGGATTCAGTCGTCGTTGAGGATCTCTAACTGGTTTGGCATCTTTCTCCACATTTATTTTGTGTTGGCATAGAGTGGGACTAATGCCCTTCAGATCATCCAGAGTATATCCAATAGCATCACAATGCTTCTTCAGAGTTTTCAATAATTTTTCTTCTTCTTGCTCTGAAAGGTTAGCACTAATAATAACAGGATATATTTTCTTTTCATCAAGATAAGCATACTTAAGATTATCACGTAATGGTTTGAGTTCAAACACGGGATCACCCTTGGGTGGAGGGGGATCCCCAAGAATTTCAACGGGAAGGTTGTGTTTCAACATAGGTTCCTGTTTAAGGAACACTTCATCTATTTCCCTTGTTTCTTTCATAAACATATCATTTTCATGGTCAAGCAAATATTGCTCTAACGGATCAGTAGGAGGCACGACAATAGAAGAAAGACCAATAATCTCATCCTTACTAGGTGATTCTCTATCACGAGGTTGTCTATGAAACTTAGCAAAATTAAACTCATGAGACATACCCTCTAAGCCAATTGTGACAATATCCTTTTCACAATCAATCCTAGCATTAACAGTGTTCATGAAGGGTCTACCAAATATAATGGGACAAAAGTCATCTTGTGGGGAACCAAGAACAAGAAAATCAGCAGGATATTTAACTTTCCCACACAAGACTTCAACATCTCTAACAATCCCTACTGGTTTAATAGTGTCTGTCGGTGTCAAAACCGGCGGATCTCGGGTAGGGGGTCCCGAACTGTGCGTCTAGGCGGATGGTAACAGGAGACAAGGGACACGATGTTTTACCCAGGTTCGGGCCCTCTTGATGGAGGTAAAACCCTACGTCCTGCTTGATTGATATTGATGATGTGGGTATTACAAGAGTAGATCTACCACGAGATCAAGGAGGCTAAACCCTAGAAGCTAGCCTATGGTATGATTGTTGTTCGTCCTATGGACTAAAGCCATCCAGTTTATATAGACACCGGAGAGGGCTAGGGTTACACTGAGTCGGTTACAATGGTAGGAGATCTACATATCCGTATTGCCAAGCTTTCCCTCCACACCAAGGAAAGTCCCATCCGGACACGGGACGAAGTCTTCAATCTTGTATCTTCATAGTCTTGGAGTCCGGCCGATGATGATAGTTCGGCTATCCGGACACCCCCTAGTCCAGGACTCCCTCAGTAGCCCCTGAACCAGGCTTCAATGATGACGAGTCCGGCGTGCATATTGTCTTCGGCGTTGCAAGGCGGGTTCCTTCTCCGAATAATTTATAGAAGATTGTGAACACCAGGATAGTGTCCGGCTCTGCAACCTAAATTCCACATACCACCGTAGAGAGAATAATATTTACACAAGTTCAATCTGCTGACGTATTTTGTGGCGTGACGTCACACCATTACCAAGCCTTTACTCGAATTGTTTTTATTGTACCACCTCAGCGTGTTTAGCGAAGCGGTTTCCTTGGCACGTCTTGTCGAAGCAGAGATCGTGTTCCCCTTATTCCGGGATTCCCATCAATACGGACGTGGGTAACCCAACCGCGCCATTGATTGCGGCGCTTGGAAGATAAGCGGGTTTTATCAGGCCGGTGGGGACGCATGTTTTCGTCCGCCCATATAAGGGGATAAAGATCCAACCCTTTTACCTATGCCTTCTTCCTCCTTTGCTTATCCATCTCCGCGAACTCGAGCTCCAGCGCCCAAGTCCGAACATCTCACCTCAACCTTCTCCAACTATGTCCGGAGCGGGAGGCAAGTGGATGGCCTCCTCCGTTATGGAGGGGCACATCCAGAAGCTGCGCAGCGCCGGATATCTGTCCAGCGACATCGCGCACTGGCTCCCCGACGAGGGGGAGCTCATTCCCACCCCTAGGCCCCATGAGAGGGTAGTATTTCTTTCCCATTTCCTCCGTGGACTGGTCTTCCCACTCCATCCCTTTGTCCAGGGGCTCATGTTCTACTACGGCCTGGATTTCCATGATCTGGCCCCGATTTTCATCCTCAATATCTCGACGTTTATCGTCGTGTGTGAGGCCTTCCTCTGCATCCAGCCCCACTTTGGCTTGTGGCTCAAGACCTTCAGTGTCAAGCCGAAGGTTGTGAAGGGCAGCCAAGCGGAGTGCGGAGGAGCCATGGTGGGCAAGATGCCCAACGTTACTTGGCTCGAGGGCACCTTAGTGGAAACCATTAAGGGGTGGCCATCGGGGTGGTTCTACATCACCAAGCCGCGTGACCCTGAATGGGCAGCGACCCCCGAATTCAGATCTGGCATCCCCATACGACTCACGTCCTAGAAAGAGAGTGGCCGGACATGGGGTGATTCGGAGGAGCTGACCGGACTTCAAGCCTGCATCCAAAAGCTAGTGAACAAGAAGCTCAAGCTTGTCAACATAGTCCAGGTCATGCTCATTCGCTGGATTCTCCCGTGCCAACAACGGGACTTCAATATGTGGGAGTTCGATCCGGCGCAGCACCATACTTTGAGCGGGCTCTTCGACACTACGTACGAAGAGGCCTGGAGGGTGCTGTTTAAGGGCGCCGAGGCTCCCTCATCCGCTACCGAAGATCGCGGATTCA
Organism: Triticum dicoccoides; assembly: GCF_002162155.2. Lineage (NCBI taxonomy): Eukaryota > Viridiplantae > Streptophyta > Magnoliopsida > Poales > Poaceae > Triticum > Triticum dicoccoides. The sequence goes on from NC_041381.1 coordinate 392,637,540, forward strand.
GCTCGCAGCGTCCGGCTAGCGAGGTAAGCGATTTTGCCCTTTATGGGACACTTGTTTTCCATAGTTTGACTCCATGCGGGATCTAAACCCCTCCTTTGATAGGACTGGCTGAAGAAGGCCAAACAGACTATCTGTCCGGCCCCATTGCCAGAAGACCCAGAGTACGCCCGCTTAACGGGGCTGCTGGCTCCGGCACCCCACGTGGTGCCGGAGAAGAAGGCCAAGAAGAAGGCCACGGGTACTCGAAAGAGTTCCTGTTTTCAGGTGTCATCGGATGATGACTCCGAGGCAGACTCCTCCCACAAAGGCGAGGAGGAGGAGAAGGAGGCCTCTCCCCCAGCGGGGGGAGGGAAGAAAAGGAAGGCCTTGTTGGGGAACGTAGTAATTTCAAAAAATTTCCTACGCACACGCAAGATCATGGTGATGGCATAGCAACAAGAGGGGAGAGTGTTGTCCACATACCCTCGTAGACCGTAAGCAGAAGCGTTATGACAACACGGTTGATGTAGTCGTACATCCTCACGATCTGACTGATCCAAGCACCGAACATACGGCACCTCCGAGTTCAGCACACGTTCAGCTCGATGACGATTCCCAGGCTCCGATCCAGCAAAGCTTCGGGGATGAGTTCCGTCAGCACGATGGCGTGGTGACGATGATGATGCTCTACCGGCGCAGGGCTTCGCCTAAACTCCGCGACGATATAACCGAGGTGGAATATGGTGGAGGGGGGCACCGCACACGGCTAAGGAACGATCTGTAGATCAACTTGTGTCTAGGGTGCCCCCCTGCCTCTGTATATAAAGGAGCAAGGGGGGGGTGCAGCCGGCCCTAGGAGGAGGCGTGCCGGAGGAGTCCTACTCCCACCGGGAGTAGGACTCCCCCCTTCCCTAGTTGGACTAGGACTTGGGGGGAAGGAGGAGAGGGGGGAAAGGAAAGGGGGGGCGCCCCCCTCCTTGTCCTATTCGGACTTGGGGGGAGGGGCGCGCGGCTGCCCCTTGGCCCCTTCTCCTCTTCCTCCACTAGGCCCACTAAGGCCCATTAGGTCACCGGGGGGTTCCGGTAACCTCCCGGTACTCCGGTAAAATGCCGATTTCACCCGGAACACTTCCGATGTCCAAACATAGGCTTCCAATATATCAATCTTTATGTCTCGATCATTTCGAGACTCCTCGTCATGTCCGTGATCACATCCGGGACTCCGAATACACTTCGGTACATCAAAACTTATAAACTCATAATAAAACTGTCATCGTAACGTTAAGCGTGCGGACCCTACGGGTTCGAGAATTATGTAGACATGACCTAGAACTATTCTCGGTCAATAACCAATAGCGGAACCTGGATGCCCATATTGGTTCCTACATATTCTACGAAGATCTTTATCGGTCAAACCGCATAACAACATACGTTGTTCCCTTTGTCATCGATATGTTACTTGCCCGAGATTTGATCGTCGGTATCCAATACCTAGTTCAATCTTGTTACCGGCAAGTCTCTTTACTCGTTATGTAATGCATCATCCCGTAACCAACTAGTCACATTGCTTGCAAGGCTTATAGTGATGTGCATTACCGAGAGGGCCCAGAGATACCTCTCCGACAATCGGAGTGACAAAACCTAATCTCAAAATACGCCAACTCAACATGTACCTTCGGAGACACCTGTAGTACTCCTTTATAATCACCCAGTTACATTGTGACGTTTGGTAGTACCCAAAGTGTTCCTCCGGTAAACGGGAGTTGCATAATCTCATAGTTACAGGAACATGTATAAGTCATGAACAAAGCAATAGCAATATACTAAACGATCAAGTGCTAGGCTAACGGAATGGGTCATGTCAATCACATCATTCTCCTAATGATGTGATCCCATTAATCAAATGACAACACATGTCTATGGTTAGGAAACATAACAATCTTTGATTAATGAGCTAGTCAAGTAGAGGCATACTAGTGACTATATGTTTGTCTATGTATTCACACATGTATCATGTTTCCGGTTAATACAATTCTAGCATGAATAATAAACATTTATCATGATATGAGGAAATAAATAATAACTTTATTATTGCCTCTAGGGCATATTTCCTTCAGTCTCCCACTTGCACTAGAGTCAATAATCTAGATTACATAGTAATGATTCTAACACCCATGGAGTCTTGGTGCTGATCATGTTTTGCTCGTGAGAGAGGCTTAGTCAATGGGTCTGCAACATTCAGATCCGTATGTATCTTGCAAATTTCTATGTCTCCCACTTGGACTTGGTCCCGGATGGAATTGAAGCGTCTCTTGATGTGCTTGGTCCTCTTGTGAAATCTGGATTCCTTTGCCAAAGCAATTGCACCAGTATTGTCACAGAAGATCTTCATTGGTCCCGATGCACCAGGTATGACACCTAGATCGGAAATGAATTCCTTCATCCAGACTCCTTCATTTGCTGCTTCCGAAGCAGCTATGTACTCCGCTTCACATGTAGATCCCGCCACGACGCTTTGTTTAGAACTACACCAACTTACAGATCCACCATTTAATAAAAACACGTATCCGGTTTGTGATTTAGAATCGTCCGGATCAGTGTCAAAGCTTGCATCGACGTAACCATTTACGACTAGCTCTTTGTCACCTCCATATACGAGAAACATATCCTTAGTCCTTTTCAGGTATTTCAGGATGTTCTTGACCGCTGTCCAGTGATCCACTCCTGGATTACTTTGGTACCTCCCTACAAAACTTATTGCTAAGCATACGTCAGGTCTGGTACATAGCATTGCATACATGATAGAGCCTATGGCTAAAGCATAGGGAATATCTTTCATTTTCTCTCTATCTTCTGCTGTGGTCAGGCATTGAGTTTGACTCAACTTCACACCTTGAAGCACGGGCAAGAACCCTTTCTTTGCCTGATCCATTTTGAACTTTTTCAAAATTTTATCAAGGTATGTGCTTTGTGAAAGTCCAATTAAGCATCTTGATCTATCTCTATAGATCTTGATGCCCAATATGTAAGCAGCTTCACCTAGATCTTTCATTGAAAAACTTTTATTCAAGTATCCCTTTATGCTATCTAGAAATTCTATATCATTTCCAATTAATAATATGTCATCTACATATAATATCAGAAATGCTACAGAGCTCCCACTCACTTTCTTGTAAATACAGGCTTCTCCAAAAGTCTGTATAAAACCATATGCTTTGATCACACTATCAAAGCGTTTATTCCAACTCCGAGATGCTTGCACCAATCCATAAATGGATCGCTGGAGCTTGCACACTTTGTTAGCACCTTTTGGATCAACAAAACATTCTGGCTGCATCATATACAACTCTTCTTCCAGAAATCCATTCAAGAATGCAGTTTTGACATCCATTTGCCGGATTTCATAATCATGAAATGCAGCAATAGCTAACATGATTCGGACAGACTTAAGCATCGCTACGGGTGAGAAAGTCTCATCGTAGTCAACCCCTTGAACTTGTCGAAAACCTTTCACAACAAGTCGAGCTTTATAGACAGTTACATTACCATCAGCGTCAGTCTTCTTCTTAAAGATCCATTTATTCTCAATGGCTTGCCGATCACCGGGCAAGTCAACCAAAGTCCATACTTTATTCTCATACATGGATCCCATCTCTGATTTCATGGCCTCTAGCCATTTTGCGGAATCTGGGCTCATCATCGCTTCCTCATAGTTCGTAGGTTCATCATGGTCAAGTAACATGACTTCCAGAATAGGATTACCGTACCACTCTGGTGCGGATCTTACTCTGGTAGACCTACGAGGTTCAGTAGAAACTTGATCTGAAGTTTCATGATCAATATCATTAGCTTGCTCACTAATTGGTGTAGTGGTCACAGGAACCGGTTCTTGTGATGAACTACTTTCCAACAAGGGAGTAGATACAGTTATCTCATCAAGTTCTACTTTCCTCCCACTCACTTCTTTCGAGAGAAACTCCTTCTCTAGAAAGGATCCGATTTTAGCAACAAAAATCTTGCCCTCAAATCTATGATAGAAGGTGTACCCAATGGTCTCTTTTAGGTATCCTTTGAAGACACATTTCTCCGATTTAGGTTCGAGCTTATCTGTTTGAAGTTTCTTTACATAAGCATCGCAGCCCCAAACTTTAAGAAACGACAACTTTGGTTTCTTGCCAAACCACAGTTCATAAGGCGTCGTCTCAGCGGATTTTGATGGTGCCCTATTTAACGTGAATGCGGCCGTCTCTAAAGCATAACCCCAAAACGATAGCGGTAAATTAGTAAGAGACATCATAGATCGCACCATATCTTGTAAAGTACGATTACGACGTTCGTACACACCATTTCATTGTGGTGTTCCGGGTGGCGTGAGTTGCGAAACTATTCCGCATTGTTTCAAATGTAAACCAAACTCGTAACTCAAATATTCTCCTCCACGATCAGATCGTAGAAACTTTATTTTCTTGTTACAATGATTTTCCACTTCACTCTGAAATTCTTTGAACTTTTCAAATGTTTCAGACTTGTGTTTCATCAAGTAGATATACCCATATCTGCTCAAGTCATCTGTGAAGGTGAGAAAATAACGATACCCGCCGCGAGCCTCAACATTCATTGGACCACAAACATCAGTATGTATGATTTCCAACAAATCAGTTGCTCACTCCATAGTTCCGGAGAACGGCGTTTTAGTCATATTGCCCATAAGGCACAGTTCGCAAGTACCAAGTGATTCATAATCAAGTGATTCCAAAAGCCCATCAGTATGGAGTTTCTTCATGCACTTTACACCGATATGACCTAAACGGCAGTGCCATAAATAAGTTGCACTATCATTATCAACTCTGCATCTTTTGGTTTCAACACTATGAATATGTGTATCACTACTATCGAGATTCAATAAAAATAGACCACTCTTTAAGGGCGCATGACCATAAAAGATATTACTCATATAAATAGAACAACCATTATTCTCTGATTTAAATGAAGAATCGTCTCGCATCAAACAAGATCCAGATATAATGTTCATGCTTAACGCTGGCACCAAATAACAATTATTTAGGTCTAAAACTAATCCCGATGGTAGATGTAGAGGTAGCATGCCGACCGCGATCACATCGACTTTGGAACCATTTCCCATGCGCATCGTCACCTCGTCCTTAGCCAATCTTCGCTTAATCCGTAGTCCCTGTTTCGAGTTGCAAATATTAGCAACAGAACCAGTATCAAATACCCAGGTACTACTGCGAGCATTAGTAAGGTACACAACAATAACATGTATATCACATATACCTTTGTTCACTTTGCCATCCTTCTTATCCGCCAAATACTTGAGGCAGTTCCGCTTCCAGTGTCCAGTCTGCTTGCAGTAGAAGCACTCAGTTTCAGGCTTTGGTCCAGACTTGGGTTTCTTCTCTTGAGCAGCAACTTGTTTGTTGTTCTTCTTGAAGTTCCCCTTCTTCTTCTCTTTGCCCTTTTTCTTGAAACTAGTGGTCTTGTTAACCATCAACACTTGATGCTCCTTCTTGATCTCTACCTCCGCGGCTTTTAGCATTGCGAAGAGCTTGGGAATAGTCTTGTCCATCCCTTGCATATTATAGTTCATCACGAAGCTCTTGTAGCTTGGTGGCAGTGATTGGAGAATTCTGTCAATGACACTATCATCAGGAAGATTAACTCCCAGTTGAATCAAGTGATTATTATACCCAGACATTTTGAGTATGTGTTCACTGACAGAACTATTCTCCTCCATCTTGCAGCTATAGAACTTATTGGAGACTTCATATCTTTCAATCCGGGCATTTGCTTGAAATATTAACTTCAACTCCTGGAACATCTCATATGCCCCATGACGTTCAAAACGTCGTTTAAGACCCGGTTCTAAGCCGTAAAGCATGGCACACTGAACTATCGAGTAGTCATCATCTTTGCTCTGCCAGACATTCTTAATGTCGTCAGTTGCATCAGCAGCAGGCCTGGCACCCTGCGGTGCTTCCAGGACATAATTCTTCTGTGCAGCAATGGGGATAATCCTCAGGTTACGGACCTAGTCCGTGTAATTGCTACCATCATCTTTCAACTTTGCTTTCTCAAGGAACGCATTAAAATTCAACGGAACAACAGCACGAGCCATCTATCTACAACAAACATAGACAAGCAAAATACTATCAGGTACTAAGTTCATGATAAATTTAAGTTCAATTAATCATATTACTTAAGAACTCCCACTTAGACAGACATCTCTCTAGTCATCTAAGTGATCACGTGATCCAAATCAACTAAACCATGTCCGATCATCACGTGAGATGGAGTAGTTTCAATGGTGAACATCATTATGTTGATCATATCTACTATATGATTCACGCTCGACCTTTCGGTCTCCGTGCTCCGAGGCCATATCTGTATATGCTAGGCTCGTCAAGTTTAACCCGAGTATTCCACGTGTGCAACTGTTTTGCACCCGTTGTATTTGAACGTAGAGCCTATCACACCCGATCATCACGTGGTGTCTCAGCACGAAGAACTTTCGCAACGGTGCATACTCAGGGAGAACACTTCTTGATAATTAGTGAGAGATCATCTTAAAATGCTACCATCAATCAAAGCAAGATAAGATGCATAAAGGATAAACATCACATGCAATCAATATAAGTGATATGATATGGCCATCATCATCTTGTGCTTGTGATCTCCATCTTCGAAGCACCGTCGTGATCACCATTGTCACCGGCGCGACACCTTGATCTCCATCATAGCATCGTTGTCGTTACACCATCTATTGCTTCTATGACTATCGCTACCGCTTAGTGATAAAGTAAAGCAATTACAGGGCGTTTGCATTTCATACAATAAAGCGACAACCATATGGCTCCTGCCAGTTGCTGATAACTTCGGTTACAAAACATGATCATCTCATACAATAAAATATAGCATCACGTCTTGACCATATCACATCACAACATGCCCTGCAAAAACAAGTTAGACGTCCTCTACTTTGTTGTTGCAAATTTTACATGGCTGCTACGGGCTTAGCAAGAACCGTTCTTACCTACGCATCAAAACCACAATGATAGTTCGTCAAGTTAGTGCTGTTTTAACCTTCGCAAGGACCGGGCATAGCCACACTCAATTCAGCTAAAGTGAGAGAGAGAGACACCTGCCAGCCACCTTTAAGCACAAGTGCTCGTAACGGTGAAACCAGTCTCGCGTAAGCATACGCGTAATGTCGGTCCGGGCCGCTTCATCTCACAATACCGCCGAAACAAAGTATGAAATGCTGGTAAGCAGTATGACTTGTATCGCCCACAACTCACTTGTGTTCTACTCGTGCATATAACATCAACGCATAAAACCTAGGCTCGGATGCCACTGTTGGGGAACGTAGTAATTTCAAAAAAATTCCTACGCACACGCAAGATCATGGTGATGGCATAGCAACGAGAGGGGAGAGTGTTGTCCACGTACCCTCGTAGACCGTAAGCGGAAGCGTTATGACAACGCGGTTGATGTAGTCGTACATCTTCATGATCTGACCGATCCAAGCACCGAACGTACGGCACCTCCGAGTTCAGCACACGTTCAACTCGATGACGATCCCTGGGCTCCGATCCAGCAAAGCTTCGGGGATGAGTTCCGTCAGCACGACGGCGTGGTGACGATGATGATGCTCTACCGGCACAGGGCTTCGCCTAAACTCCGCGACGATATGACCGAGGTGGAATATGGTGGAGGGGGCCATCGCACACGGCTAAGGAACGATCCGTAGATCAACTTGTGTCTAGGGTGCCCCCCTACCCCCGTATATAAAGGAGCAAGGGGGGCGGGTGCGGCCGGCCCTAGGAGGAGGCGAGCCGGAGGAGTCCTACTCCCACCGGGAGTAGGACTCCCCCCCTTCCCTAGTTGGACTAGGACTTGGGGGGAAGGAGGAGAGGGGGGAAAGGAAAGGGGGAGGGGGGCGCCGCCCCCCTCCTTGTCCTATTCGGACTTGGGGGGGAGGGGCGCGCGGCTGACCCTTGGCCCCTTCTCCTCTTCCTCCACTAGGCCCACTAAGGCCCATTAGGTCACAGGGGGGTTCCGGTAACCTCCCGGTACTCCGGTAAAATGCCGATTTCACCCGGAACACTTCCGATGTCCAAACATAGGCTTCCAATATATCAATCTTTATGTCTCGACCATTTCGAGACTCCTCGTCATGTCCGTGATCACATCTGGGACTCTGAACACACTTCGGTACATCAAAACTTATAAACTCATAATAAAACTGTCATCGTAACATTAAGCGTGCGGACCCTATGGGTTCGAGAACTATGTAGACATGACCTAGAAATATTCTCGGTCAATAACCAATAGCGGAACCTGGATGCCCATATTGGTTCCTACATATTCTACGAAGATCTTTATCGGTCAAACCGCATAACAACATACGTTGTTCCCTTTGTCATCGGTATGTTACTTGCCCGAGATTTGATCGTCGGTATCCAATACCTAGTTCAATCTCGTTACCGGCAAGTCTCTTTACTCGTTACGTAATGCATCATCCTATAACCAACTCATTGGTCACATTGCTTGCAAGGCTTATAGTGATGTGCATTACCGAGAGGGCCCAGAGATACCTCTCCGACAATCGGAGTGACAAAACCTAATCTCGAAATACGCCAACTCAACATGTACCTTCGGAGACACCTGTAGTACTCCTTTATAATCACCCAGTTACGTTGTGACGTTTGGTAGTACCCAAAGTGTTCCTCCGGTAAACGGGAGTTGCATAATCTCATAGTTACAGGAACATGTATAAGTCATGAAGAAAGCAATAGCAATATACTAAACGATCAAGTGCTAGGCTAACGGAATGGGTCATGTCAATCACATCATTCTCCTAATGATGTGATCCCGTTAATCAAATGACAACACATGTCTATGGTTAGGAAACATAACCATCTTTGATTAATGAGCTAGTCAAGTAGAGGCATACTAGTGACTATATGTTTGTCTATGTATTCACACATGTATCATGTTTCCGGTTAATACAATTCTAGCATGAATAATAAACATTTATCATGATATGAGGAAATAAATAATAACTTTATTATTGCCTCTAGGGCATATTTCCTTCAGGCCTCCCCAACGAGGAGGCCGAAGGGTCCAAGAAGGGAAGGACTCTTCCCCTGGACTGCTCCGCCAATGCCGGCGACGACGACGAGGATTGGCCTCCAAGGGCCAAGCCTCTGGCGAGATCGTAAGTATCCGGACTCCCGAATAACTTCATGGTTTTTCTTTTCGCCACATGGTGTCTTTCTAATGCCGCATACAACCCTGCAGTCCGCCCAAGGATGATCTTCCCGCTTCGTCGAGCGGGTCCTTGGGTGCGTCAGATATGGATTCTCTTCCGACTGCCTCCACCCCCCGTGATGCGGACGATGCCGAGGTGGGATCCCAGGAAGGGACCCGCCAGGAGGAGGAGGCCCCATAGGTGCCGCAGGGCAACCTCTCGGACTTTGTACCGGACTTCGCCTCGGAACCTGTAGTGGCTCCGGAGTCCGGCGGGCGGCCCCTTCGTAAGAAGGGCAAGACCGTGACGCCGGCGGCCTCCGTCCAACCGGAGGCGCCGGATAGCTTGCTGGAGGCGCTCAACGGCGCCTCCATCAAAGAGGAACACCGCACTGTCATGAGTGCAGTGATTCAGAAGGTTCAGCTCACCAAGAGCGGGCTGACCGAAGCCTGCAGCAGCCCTCTAACAGGCTTTGAGGTAAGAATTTTGATATATGTAAAATAGTACCACATAGACAGTATCCCCTGATGCTTGGTTCGGTATTCGGAAAGAAAAGCCGGACTGAGGATCTAAAAAGATATACACAGGAGTCATAAAAAAAGTATGTCAATATGGGATTGCAGGCTGTGTTGCTGACCTCTGCCGCCTTGACTGCGGAGGTCAATACTTTGAAGCAAAGCCTCGAGCGGTCCGAGAACGAGCTCGGCCGTGCCAAGAAGCAGCTCGAGGATAAGGAAGGTGAGTAACACCTTATTAAAATTGTACCTTACAGAAAAGGATTTGGTTGCAAGAAGGATGACAAGGATAACATGGGTATTGCAGGGGCCACGAACGAGGTGGCGACCCTGAAGGAGGCGGTGTCCGCGGCCGAACGTAATGCGGCCGCGGACCGCACCGAGCGAGAGAAACAGGAGGCGCGGGTGGCGGAGGTACATCAAGAGCTCCAGGCTCTCGTGGAAAAACATGAGAGTTTGGAGCGTGACTCGAAGACTCAAGAGTCCGAGCTTGCATCGGCTCTTGAGAGTGCCAAAGCCGCTAAGGCCGAAGCCTACAAGGCCCTCTAGGAAATCGAGGCATTGAAGAAAATAGCGGCGGGTAAGGCATTTTTCATGCAAAGTAAGCATGTGAGTGTGAATTACCTATCACTTACCCGAATTCGGAGCTCTCCAGGAGCATTCGCAGATCTGCCCCGCAGCGTGTCCGATGCTGCCGCTTTCTATAGGGCCAAGGAGGGGAGCTCTACGGAGAAGGTCTTCTGGTCTCAGTATGCTAAGGCCGGACATCCGGTGCCCCTTAGCGACTAGCTGAAGCAGCTGGTCGAGCTCCACAAGGTGGCCGAACAGGCCATGAAGGGCCTCATAGTTCGGCTGTGGCCTAAGGAGGCCATGCCTGGGAGCTACTTCGGCCTGGTGCGGCGGCTGGTGGATGCGTGTCCATGGGTTGAAGTCATCAAGCGCTCCGCCTGCATTGAAGGTGCCCGTCGGGCCCTTGCCCGCGCAAAGGTGCAATGGGGCAAGATGGATGCTGAGAAGCTTGTGACGGACGCGCCACCGCCGGGCAAGGAGTATCGCATGCCCGAGATGTATTATAAGAGTGTCCTGAAGGGTGCCCGCATTATTGCGGGTGAGTGCTCCAAAGATGTAATATTTGAGTAGACTCACATTTTGTTATCCTGTGCGCTGAAAACTTTGTTCATATGCGCTAAGCAACGCTTGTTAATTTAAAATATTACCTTCTATGCGGCTGTTTATCAAATCTGAGAGATGGCAAATCGTCGGCTTCAGCCCCCATGCCACGAGTGCTGGGGTGTTCGGGCTGGGGTGTTCGGGATAAATTTGAGCACTCTTGTTCCCATTTTTGGGTCCATCTAGGGAGGCGCTCAACACAACGAACAAGGCAACCGGACTTATAATGCTTTAACACTCTCACTTAGCCATAGAATTCTATAATTTTAAATTTCGGCGAAGCCCCTAGTGTTCGGAAGGCCGAATTTGGGGCGCTATCCATGCCTGGGCCGGACAAAGCCGGTTCCTTGCTCTAAGCGGCATAAGTCTTTAGGGACTCGAAAAAACCTCTCGAACAGCGACCGGCTCTCGCCTCATCATGACGATCAGTTTTAGCTTTCTTCACTGAGGCGCTCGCCCAGCTCAACTGGGGCGCAATCGTAGTGGTTCTCCCAGTGCTACCTTAGCCGATACAATGGAACATAAGGTACCAAAACATGGGAGCCGGGCAAACCCAACTATTGACCCAAGACATGATTCGGAGCCGATGCATATAATGCTATAAGTTCGGGGTGCCGCACTTGTGAAAGTGTTCGGACTTATAACACCATGATGCGGGAAGCATAAGCCCCTGGTTTATTTAGCCGTACCAAAGTGTACGGATGCAACATATCATATATGTATAAGAAAGAAATGCAATTATAAGCAAAAATGTGTTGCATTGTTTATTCAAGAAATACTGCTGTGAATGCAGAACGATACAAATGGTGCGATAAGCAAGGGATGGGACTATTAAACATGTCCCCCTCCAGGGGTAGGCTACGGAATGGTGTATTAAACAGATTTAATGCTCGTAATGGAGACCACCTGGATATTCGTCGTAGCCTTTCTCCTTCCCTGGCTGTTGCATCGTGAGTTCGGCAGGTCTACTACCGGACAGGTCCTCTGATGAACGGAGTCCTGTGGGTAAAAAAAAGAAAAAGAGAGAAAAAAGAACGACACACTTGAGAGCCCCTGGTGTGGTTAAGCCGCATTCTGGGCCTATCGTGGTCGTTCCCCCCCCCTATGCCCATGGTATCTCCAGAGCGTAATGATGTACACGAAGGATCTGTCTTGAAATTTTGCAGGGGCTGGGGTTGGGGCCGCATTGCTACGCGTGCTCGGAACGTGCCAGGTGGTCTTGTTGTAGGTTACTCCGGGAACGTTTAGCCGTGTCCGGTCGCTTAGCGGCCGGACTCGAGAATTGCCTTAAGAGGCTGCAATGTACTTCTGCCGCGAGAGCCACTGTATGTTCCTCCGTTCGGAGAGAGCGTTCAGTGTTTCCGTTGACCGTGATGACTCCTCGAGGGCCTGGCATCTTGAGCTTGAGGTATGCGTAGTGCGGCACCGCGTTGAACTTTGCAAACGCGGTACGTCCAAGCAGAGCATGATAGCCGCTGCGGAACGGAACTATGTCGAAGATTAACTCCTCGCTTCGGAAGTTATCCGGGGATCCGAAGACCACTTCCAATGTAACTAAGCCTGTACAATTGGCCTCTACACCTGGTATGACGCCTTTAAAGGTCGTCTTTGTAGGTTTAATCCTTGAGGGGTCTATGCCCATTTTGCACACTGTATCCTGATAAAGCAGGTTCAGGCTGCTGCCGCCGTCCATCAGGACTCTGGTGAGGTGAAATCCATCGACGATTGGGTCTAAAATCAATGCGGCAAATCGCCGTGGCGGATGCTGGTGGGGTGGTCCCTTCGATCAAAAGTCATCGGGTAGGAGGACCATGGATTGAACTTCGGGGCGACTGGCTCCATCGCGTATACATCCCTGAGTGCACGCTTCCGCTCCCTTTTGGGTATGTGGGTTGCGTATATCATGTTCACTGTCCGCACTTATGGGGGAAAACCCTTCTGTCCTCTATTGTTCGGCGGTCGGGTCTCTTCCTCGTCATCGCTATGCAGCCCCTTGTCGTTGTTTTTGGCAATTAATTTGCCTGCCTGCTTGAATACCCAACAGTCCCTGTTGGTGTGGTTAGCTGGCTTTTCGGGGGTGCCGTGTATCTGGCACGAGCGGTCGAGTATTCGGTCCAAATTGGACGGACCCGGAGTAGTTCTTTTGAATGGCTTTTTCCGCTGACCGGGTTTGGAGCCTCTGAATCCGGCATTGACTGCCGTATCCTCACTATTGTCGCCGTTAATGCGGCGTTTGTTTTTGTTGCGATGCGACCTGCCATTGCGGTCCTTGATATCCGGACTGCCAGATTTTTTGCTGAGGTTGTTGCTGCGGGCTAGCCAGCTGTCCTCACCCGTGCAGAAGCGGGTCATGAGTGATGTGAGGGCTTCCATGGATTTAGGCTTTTCTTGTCCTAGGTGCCGGGCAAGCCACTCGTTGCGGATGTTATGTTTGAAGGCCGCGAGGGCCTCCACATCCGGATAGTCGACGATTTGATTTTTCTTAGTTAGGAACCGTGTCCAGAATTGTCTGGCCGATTCGTCTGGCTGCTGAATTATATGGCTTAGGTCGTCATCGTCTGGTGGTCGCACATACGTGCCTTGGAAGTTATCGAGGAATGTGGCTTCTAGGTCTTCCCAACTCCCAATTAACTCTGCTGGCAAGCTGTTAAGCCAATGTCGGGCTGGTCCTTTAAGCTTGAGTGGGAGGTATTTGATGGCGTGAAGATCAGCACCGCGGGCCATGTGGATATGAAGGAGATAGCCCTCAATCCAAACCGCGGGGTCTGTTGTGCCATCATAAGATTCAATGTTCACGGGTTTAAACCCTTCAGGGATTTGATGATCCATTACCTCATCTGTGAAGCATAGTGGGTGTGCGGTGCCTCTGTATTGGGCGATATCACGACGAAGTTCAAGAGAGCTTTGTCTACTGTGTTCGGTCCGGCCGGACTTACTGTGTCCGGTGCGACGGTTGTCATCACGTATCATGGGGCGCCCACGCGATCCATAGATCGATCTTGATTGTCTTGCCTTATCCTCCAATATATCTCGCAAGTCCAGAGCGTTCCCCTGTGGCCTTGTGCTTCTCGAGCGCTGCCGGGGTACGGTTCTAGTGGAGGGCCTAGAGGCCTCTCTGTCGCGGCCACGGGGTGGTCGGTCAGCCGTATTGTCTGCTGGTGATGCAGGTTCATATGCCTCCTCCTCTAATCGGGGGAGCAGCTTGCGTTTAGGGTAGCTTTTGGAGGGGCGTTCGAGCTCATGCTCTTCGGCTGCAAGGACCTCAGTCCATCTGTTGGCTAGCAGATGTTGATCAGCTCTAAGTTGTTGCTGCTTTTTCTTGAGGTTGTTTGCCGTGGCCATAAGCCTGCGTTTAAAACGCTCTTGTTCGACGGGATCCTCAGGCACGACGAATTCGTCGTCGTCGAGGCTTGCCTCGTCTCCGGAGGGAGGCATGTAATCCTCTACCTCTTCGTCTGCCGCTCTCTCATGAGGGCTGGCGTCTCCGTCATCCTGTGCTGAATCTTGCTGGAGGGGGTTGTCTTCGGCACTGTCTGGGGTGTTATTATCTCCGGTGCCGGAATCTCCATTCTTGCTGTGGCGGGATTTAGAGCGGCGCCGCTGACGACGGCGCTTGGGCTGTTTCTTGGAGGGGTCATCCTCCGTTGTTCCTTCGCCATTCCCATCCTTTGGGATATCCACCATGTATATGTCATATGATGAGGTGGCTTTCCAGTGCCCAGTAGGTGCTGGTTCTTGGTCGTCTCCGGCATCGTCGTCCATACCGTCGATGTCTTCGGAGTCGAAGTCTAGCATGTCGGTTAGATCATCGACAGTGGCTACTAAGTGGGTGGTGGGTGGGCTTTGAATTTCTTCGTCGTCCGCATCCCAACCGTCCTAACCGCAGTCCGGCCAGGGCTCTCCTGATAACGAGAGATACTTTAGCGAACTCAAGATGTCGCCGAAAGGTGAGTGTTTGAAAGATGTCCGCAGCGGTGAACTCCATGACCGGCGCCCAATCGGATTCGATTGGAGGGGGCGCGGGAGGTTCGGAGTCCGACACCTCGGAGTCACGAGCTTCATGAGGGCAAGGTCAGTGTTCGGCTCCATTGTCGTAGAGGTTGCAGCCCCCGAGGCGGTGTCTAGCCACCCATCCTCGATCTGCGCAGCTGGCTCCGAATTGAGGATCGGAGCGGACTCGTGTGCAGCCTCCAGGGCACTGTCCGGCTGCAGAGCTAAATCATGCCCACCGTGACAGTGCGGCGCGCTCGGCTGTGGCTCGAATCCATCGAAGATCAAGTCCCCGCGGATGTCAGCCGTGAAGTTCAAACTTCCAAATCTAACCTGACGGCCAGGGGCGTAGCTTTCGATCTGCTCCAGATGGCCAAGCGAATTGGCCCGCAGTGCAAAGCCGCCGAATACGAAGATCTATCCGGGGAGAAAAGTCTCACCCTGGACTGCGTCGTTGTTGATGATCGAAGAAGCCATCAAGCCTATCGGTGACGACACAGAGGAACTCTCAATGAAAGCACCAATGTCGGTGTCAAAACCGGCGGATCTCGGGTAGGGGGTCCCGAACTGTGCGTCTAGGCGGATGGTAACAGGAGACAAGGGACACGATGTTTTACCCAGGTTTGGGCTCTCTTGATGGAGGTAAAACCCTACGTCCTGCTCGATTGATATTGATGATGTAGGTATTACAAGAGTAGATCTACCACGAGATCAAGGAGGCTAAACCCTAGAAGCTAGCCTATGGTATGATTGTTGTTCGTCCTATGGACTAAAGCCATCCGGTTTATATAGACACCAGAGAGGGCTAGGGTTACACAGAGTCGGTTACAATGGTAGGAGATCTACATATCCGTATTGCCAAGCTTGCCCTCCACGCCAAGGAAAGTCCCATCCGGACACGGGACGAAGTCTTCAATCTTATATCTTCATAGTCTTGGAGTCCGGCCGATGATGATAGTTCGGCTATCCGGACACCCCCTAGTCCAGGACTCCCTCAGTGTCCCTATTAGCAAGCTTAATGGTAAGATCAATATCTTCTATTTCAAGGGATGCAATGTCGTGCATAATTTCTTTATATAAATCATAGGGTATTGCACTCGCACTAGCACCCATATCACATAAGCCATGGTAACAATGATCTCCTATTTTAACAGAAATAACAGGCATGCCTACCACAGGTCTATGTATCTTAGTATCTGGTCTAACAATATTAGCAGTCTCACCATAGAAATAAATAACATGCCCATCTAAATCATCATCCAAGAGATCTTTAACCATAGCAATACTAGGTTCAACTTTGATTTGCTCAGGAGGTGTATAAGTCCTAGTATTACTCTTACGAACAACAGTCGAAGTTTTAGCATGATCCTTTATCCTAACAGGAAAAGGAGGTTTCTCAACATAAGTAGTAGGAACAATAGGATCACTATAAGTGATAGTATTTTCTTCAACTGTAAATCGGTGCAACTACTTTTACTTCAATGGGAGGATTATATTTAAACCACTTCTCCTTAGGAAGATCAACGTGAGTAGCAAAAGATTCACAGAAAGAAGCTACTATCTCAGAGTCAAGTCCATATTTAGCGCTAAATCCACGAAAAGCATCGGTATCCATAAAAGATTTAACACAATCAAACTTAGGTGTCATACCTGACTCCTTACCATCGTCGGAACCCCAATCTTCGGAGTTGCATTTAATTCTTTCCAATAAGTCCCATTTGAATTCAATAGTCTTCAGCATATAAGAACCAACACAGGAAGTATCGAGCATGTTGCGATCATTGAGAGAAAGACGAGCATAAATTTTTTGAATAATCATTTCTCTGGAGAGCTCATGATTGGGGCATGAATATAACATTGACTTAAGGCTCCCCCAAGCTTGAGCGATGCTTTCTCCTCCGCGAGGCCAGAAATTATATATGTAATTACGATCACGATGAACAAGATGCATAGGATAGAACTTCTGGTGAAATTCCAACTTCAATCGTTTATAATTCCAAGATCCCGTATCATCACATAGCCTATACCATGTCAATGCATCTCCCTTCAAAGATAAAGGGAATACCTTCCTTTTGACAACATCATCGGGAATACCTGCAAGCTTAAATAACCCACAAACTTCATCCACAAAGATAGGGTGTAAATCGGGATGCAATGTTCCATCTCCTGCAAATGGATTAGCTAGCAGTTTCTCTATCATACCAGAAGGAATCTCAAAGAAATATTTTCAATAAGTTCAGTAGGTTGAGGGGTAACTCTTTGCTCTTCTGGTCGGGGTGAAGATAACAGAAAATTTCAGCAGACTATATAAATGTTTCCTTACCAAGTTCCACTCACCAAAAGTGCTACACTCCCCGGCAACGGCGCCAGAAAAGAGTCTTGATGACCCACAAGTGTAGGGTATCTATCGTAGTCCTTTCGATAAGTAAGAGTGTCAAACCCAACGAGGAGCAGAAGGAAATGATAAGCAGTTTTCAGTAAGGTTTTCTCTGCAAACACTGAAATTGTAGGTAACAGATAGTTTTGTGATAAGATAAATTATAACGAGTAACAAGCAATGAAAGTAAATAAAGTGCAGAAAGGTGGCCCAATCCTTTTTGTAGCAAAGGATAAGCCTGGACAATTTTTTATAATGAGAAAAGAGCTCCCGAGGACACATGGGAATTATCGTGAAGCTAGTTTTCATCACGCTCATATGATTCGCGTTCGCTACTTTGATAATTTGATATGTGGGTGGACCGGTGCTTGGGTACTGCCCTTAGTTGGACAAGCATCCCACTTATGATTAACCCCTATTGCAAGCGTCCGCAACTACAAAAGAAGTATTAAGGTAAACCTAAGCACAACATTAAACATATGGATCCAAATCAGCCCCTTACGAAGCAACACATAAACTAGGGTTTAAGCTTCTGTCACTCTAGCAACCCATCATCTACTTACTACTTCCCAATGCCTTCCTCTAGGCCCAAATAATGGGGAAGTGTCATGTAGTCGACGTTCACATAACACCACTAGAGGAAAAGACAACATACATCTAATCAAAATATCGAACGAATACCAAATTCACATGACTACTAATAGCAAGACTTCACCCATGTCCTCAAGAACAAACATAACTACTCACAAAGCATATTCATGTTCATAATCAGAGGAGTAATAATATGCATTAAGGATCTGAACATATGATCTTCCACCAAGTAAACCAATTAGCATCAACTACAAGGAGTAATCAACACTACTAGCAACCCACAGGTACCAATTTGTGGTTTGGATACAAGATTGGATACAAGAGATGAACTAGGGTTTTGAGAGGAGATGGTGCTGGTGAAGATGTCGATGGAGATTGACCCTCTCCCGATGGGAGGACCGTTGGTGATGACGATGGTGATGATTTCCCCCTCCCGGAGGGAAGTGTCCCCGGCAGAAGAGCTCCGCCGGAGCCCTAGATTGGTTCCGCCAAGGTTCCGCCTCGTGGCGGCGGAGTTTCGTCCCGTAAGCTTGCCCATGATTTTTTCCAGGTTAAAAGCCTTCATATAGCAGAAGATGGACACCGGAGGGCCACCAGGGGGCCCAGGAGACAGGGGGCGCGCCTAGTAGGGGTGGGTGCGCCCCCACCCTCCTGGCCAGGGTGTGGTCCCCCTGAGGTGTTTCTTCCGCTCAATAATTCTTATTAATTCCAAAAATAAGTTCTGTGGAGTTTCAAGATTTTTGGAGCATTGCAGAATAGGTTTCCAATATTTGTTCCTTTTCCAGCCAGAATTCCAGCTGCCGGCATTCCCCCTCTTCATGGTAAACCTTACAAAATAAGAGAGAATAGCCATAAGTATTGAGATATAATGTGTAATAACAGCCCATAATGCAATAAATATTGATATAAAAGCATGATGCAAAATGGACGTACCACATAGTCAGAGTCTGATTATCCAATGAGATTAAAGGAAGTGCCCTTGGGATACCATAATCCAAGTGTTGGAGTGTGAGCTATATATCGAAGAATATGCTTCACAGCCTTATGGTGTGATTCCTTCGGTGTAGCTTGAAATCGGGCACACATGCAAACACTAAGCATAATATCCGGCCTAGATGCACATAGGTACAATAAAGAGCCAATCATGGAGCGGTATACCTTTTGATCGAAGTCTTTACCATTTTCATCAGTGCATAGATGGCCATTTTTGGGCATAAGGATTTTGACGCCTTTGCAATCTTGCATGTCAAATTTCCTCAACACATCCTTGAGGTATTTCTCCTGAGATATGAATATGCCATTCTATTGTTGAAAAATTTGAAGACCTAAAAACAATTTCAATTCTCCCATCATAGACATTTGATATTCCTCACTCATCATATAGGCAAATTTGTCACTATAACGTTGGTTAGTACAGCCAAAGATAATATCATCAACATATATTTGGCACACGAATAATTCATCATCATATGCTTTGGTGAAAAGAGTTGGGTCAAGTGAACCGGGTTTGAAGCCTTTCTTCATGAGGAATTCCTTCAGTGTGTCATACCACGCCCGAGGTGCTTGCTTGAGGCCATAGAGGGCCTTGTTGAGTCTATAGACGTGATCTGGAAATTTTGGATCCTCAAAACCTGGTGGTTCAGCAACATATACTTCTTCCTCAAGCTTACCATTGACGAATGCACTTTTCACATCCATTTGATGTAATATGATATTATGATGGTTAGCGTAAGCAAGCAATATGTGAATAGCCTCAAGTCTAGCAACAGGTGCAAAAGTTTCATCGAAATCAATTCCTTCAACCTGTGTGTAGCCTTGAGCTACAAGACGAGCCTTATTCCTCACCAAAAGGCCATTTTCATCTTGTTTGTTGCGGTAGATCCATTTGGTACTGATGATGTTGTGCTTGCGTGGGTCTGGTCGCTTGACAAGCTCCCACACATTGTTGAGCTTGAATTGATGCAATTCATCTTACATGGCTTGAATCCACTCATATTCCATGAATGCTTCATCAACTTTAGTGGGCTCTATGATGGAGACAAACGCAAAATGCCCACAAAAGTTAGATAAGTGTGAAGCTTTTGACCGCGTGAGAGGACCTGGTGTGTTGATGTCGTCAATGATTTTCTCGATCTGCACTTCGTTTGCAACGCGAGGATGTGCAGGTTGACGACTTTGCTTAGGCCCACCAATTTCTTCAGGACCATTTTCTTCAGCAGCACCAGTGTGGTTTTGTTCACGATCCGGAATGACTTCTTCAGCAGATTCTTCAATAGGGATGATATCCTTAGTAGCTTTGAACTTTATGGATTCCTCAGGTGACATTTCATCTAGCACAGAAGTCAGGTGCTCTCTTTGCGAGCCATTAGTTTCATCGAATGACACATCTACAGTTTCAACAATCTTGTGATGATTGATGTTGAAGACTTTGTAGGTGTGTGAGTCCTTTCCGTAACCAAGCATAAAACCCTCATGTGCTTTCGGTGCAAATTTAGAGTGATGGTGAGGATCTCTAATCCAGCATTTAGCACCGAAGACTTTGAAATAAGTTACATTGGGCTTCTTGTCAGTGAGGAGTTCATATGAGGTCTTTTTGAAGAATTTGTGAAGATATACCCTGTTGATGACGTGGCACGCAGTATCAATAGCTTCGGGCCAAAAGCGCTGAGGTGCCTTGTATTCATCAAGCATGGTGCGAGCCATCTCAACAAGAGTTCTGTTCTTGCGCTCCACGACGCCATTCTACTAAGGAGTATAGGGAGTAGATAACTCATGAGTAATACCAAGTTTATCAAGATATTCATTGAGACCAGTGTCCTTGAACTCAGCTCCATTATCACTCCTGATATGCTTGATCTTCACACCGAAGTTAGTAGAAGCTCTTGAGGAAAATCGTCTGAAGACTTCCTGCACTTCATTTTTGTAAGTGATGATATGCACCCATGTGTAACGAGAATAGTCATCAACTATGACAAAGCCATATAATGATGCAAAACTAGAGAACGTGGCATAATGAGTAGGGCCAAAGAGATACAAATGAAGTAATTCAAAGGGATGAGAAGTGGTCATGATAGTCTTTGAGGGATGCTTGGATCTGGTGATTGATAACCCACAAGTATAGGGGATCACAACAGTTTTCGAGGGTAGAGTATTCAACCCAAATTTATTGATTCGACACAAGGGGAGCCAAAAAATATTCTCAAGTATTAGCAGTTGAGTTGTCAATTCAATCACACCTGGATAACTTAATATCTGCAACAAAGTATTTAGTAGCAAAGTAGTATGGAAGTAACGATAACGGTAGCAAAAGTAACAGTAGCAGTTTTGTAGTAATTGTAACAGTGGCAACGGAAAAGTAACTAAGCAAAGATCAATATGTGAAAAGCTCGTAGGCATTGGATCAGTGATGAATAATTATGTCGGATGCGATTCCTCATGTAATAGTTATAACAGAGGGTGACATAGAACTAGCTCCAGTTCATCAATGTAATGTAGGCATGTATTCCGAATATAGTCATACGTGCTTATGGAAAAGAACTTGCATGGCATCTTTTGTCCTACCCTCCCGTGGTAGCGGGGTTCTATTGGAAACTAAGGGATATTAAGGACTCCTTTTAATAGAGTACCAGACCAAAGCATTAACACTTAGTGAATACATGAACTCCTCAAACTACGGTCATCATCGAGAGTGGTCCCGATTGTTGTCACTTCGGGGTTGTTGGATCATAACACATAATAGGTGACTATAGACTTGCAAGATAGGATCAAGAACTCACATATATTCATGAAAGCATAATAGGTTCAGATCTGAAATCATGGCACTCGGGCCCTAGTGACAAGCATTAAGCATAGCAAAGTCATAGCAACATCAATCTCAGAACATAGTGGATACTAGGGATCAAACCCTAACAAAACTAACTTGATTACATGGTAAATATCATCCAACCCATCACCGTCCAGCAAGCCTACGATGGAATTACTCACGCACGACGGTGAGCATCATGAAATTGGTGATGACGACGGCGACGGATTCCCCTCTTTGGAGTCCCGAACGGACTCCAGATCAGCCCTCCCGAGAGAGTTTAGGGCTTGACGGCAGCTCCGTATTGTAAAACGCAATGAATCCTTCTCCCTGATTTTTTTCTCCCCGAACGTGAATATATGGAGTTAGAGTTGAGGTCGGTGGAGCTCCAGGGGGCCCACGAGGCAGGGGGCGCCCCCCACCCTCATGGACAGGGTGTGGGCCCATGGTGTTGATTCTGTCGCCAGTATTTTTTATTAATTCCAAAAAGTTGCTCCATGGATTTTCAGGTCATTCCGAGAACTTTTATTTCTGCACAAAAATAACACCATGGCAGTTCTGCTGAAGACAGCGTCAGTCCGGATTAGTTCCATTCAAATCATGCAAGTTAGAGTCCAAAACAAGGGCAAAAGTGTTTGGAAAAGTAGATACGATGGAGACGTATCAGTGATCTTTCCAGCCTCACAAGCCCCACAAAGATTATCTTTGAGGAATTTGACACCCTCGATGCCAATGACATGCTTCTTCTTCGCGAGTGTATGCAAGTTCCTCATCCCAGCATGACCAAGTCGTCGATGACATAGCCAGCATTCTGAAGCTTTTGCAAGTAGACACATGTTAGGCTGTGGTCCTGCAGAGAAATCAACAATATACAAGTCTCCTTTCCTAAAGCCTTCGAAGACTTTGGGGTTGTCAGATTCCATTAGCACAATGCAACGCTATTTGCCAAAGACGACAACCATATCAAGATCACAAAGCATTGAGACAGACATGAGGTTGAATCCTAAGGACTCGACAAGCATGACTTTGTCCATGTGTCTATCCTTTGAGATTGCAACCTTACCTAGACCCAATACCTTGCTTTTGCCTTTGTCAGCATAGGTGATATGCTTCAGATGAGATGGTGACAAATCAGTGTCCATCAACAAGTTCCTGTCGCCGGTCATGTGGTTTGTACATCCACTGTCGAGGACCACTCTGTAGCTTTAGGTTGTTCATCCTGCAGATGAATTAGTGCAACTTACGAACCCATATACTTCATCAGTGAAGAATATGATATCAATTTCATCAACAGTAATAGATATAGCAATGTGAGGACGAGAGAAATGAGTGATTCATTTCTTCATGATTAACTTACGTCCATTCAAGCACATTCAGGTCTCCAGCAAATTCTTCAGACGATTAAGTTCATCTGGAGACCTAACCCTGCATAAGAGATTAGTTCTTTTTCTTCACCACCCACATCTGGAGGGGTGGCAAAGAGTTCATCATTCTGCAAGCTCCATAAGAAAAAGGTGGCATTGAAGGCAGTGCACTTTGTTTCACAGAAGAGTGGTTAGGATAAGCATATGAATAAGCAGATAAATTCTCTGGGGACTTATGAACATAATGGTTTAAAAAATGATGCACATATTCATAGCCTTTAGACTTTCCCTGTGAAACAGAAGTGTTAGCACGATGATGTTCATATGAGGGTTTTGATCCATATGAAGAATTTGGTCCATATGAAGAATTTGGTCCATCTGAAGAATTTGGTATGGGGTTCCTTTTCTTCATAGGTGGTGTCATGATGACATTCACCTGAATATTTTCAAGGCACCTTTTGGGAACCTAGATTTTCTTCATAGGGGGGCCGTTCCTGCAGTTAGTTCCAACATATCGAGCAAATACTTCACCATTCTGATTTTTGAACAATTTATAGTTGGAGTCAAATGACTCATCAGAGGAATATGAAGAATCACAGGTAAAGCCAGATAGAGTGCATGGATCTACAAGAGGTCCTTTTGTAGCAACCCATGAGGTTTTGGGATACTTCTCGGGTTTCCAGTAGGTCCCATCAGCGTTGAGTTTCCTCTCAAAGGTAATACCCTCTTTCCTAGGGTCCCTGTTCAAGATCTGCTTTTTGAGCACATCACAAAGAGTTTGATGCCCTTTGAGGCTTTTGTAAATGCCTGTCACATACAATTCCTTCAGCCCTACATTATCGTCAGTGATACTTGTGGTATCCTCAGATGAGGAATTTGTGACCACAGAGACGGTTGAAGAATTTTCAGCAATAGAAGCATTTGAACATTCAGGTGATGAATTAGCAGATTCATGCTCAATGCATTTCAGACATGGTGAAATAAATTATTCTTGAGCAGCACTGATCTATTGAGCAAGCAATGAATCATTTTCCTTCTGAAGATCTTCATAACTCACTTTTAACTTCTCAAGATCTTGCTTTCTCTGAAGAAATTCATAAGAAAGCTTCTTATGATCAGTTAAGAGAGTGTTATGATGATTTTGAAGGTTGTCAAACCTAGTTTGAAGTCTCTGAAGATTATTAGTCAGAGTCTTAGTTCAATTCAATTCCTCACCCAACAGGTCATCGCTTTTGTCTAGTAGATTTTGAATCTTTTCCAAAGCCTTCTGTTGTTTAACAACAATTTTAGCAAGTTTGGAATAACTAGGCTTGAGATTGTCATCAGATTCATCCTCACTAGAGTCAAAGGGGGAATGTTTGAGTACCTTGACACCTTTTGCCATGAAGCAGTTGGTGGGAGCATAGTCATCGACGCTCTTGGCAGCAGAGTTGGGGAGGTCATTTTCTTCAGTGTTGAAAATGGACTTGCTGATGTAAGCAGTAGCGAGGGCTAAGCTCGCCACACCAGAGTCTGACTCCTCAGGTTCCTACTCTTCCACATTATCCTCAGATTCAACTTTAGAGTTCATTTCCTTGCCAATGAATGCCCGAGCCTTCTTGGAACTGCTCTTCTTGTGAGATGAAGACTTTGAAGATTTTGATGATGAAGACTTTGAAGATTTCTTCTTCTTCTTTGAGTCATCAGAATCGTCATCTTTGTACTTCTTCTTCTTTGATTCCTTTTCCCACAGAGGACAATCAAACATGTAGTGACCAGGTTTCTTGCATTTGTGGCAATTTCTCTTTTTGTAGTCACGATACGAGGAATCATCATTTCTTGAAGACTTTCCAAAGCGACCGCGGCGAGAGAACTTCTGGAATTTCTTCACGAGCATTGCTAGCTCCTGGCTCAGTTCTTCAAGATCACCAAGGCTGCTACCAGAGTCTTCACCTTCAGACTCAGAGACTGCCTTGGCCTTCAGTGCACGTGATCTTCCATAGCTCGGTCCATAGAGATCTCTCTTCTCAGCAAGCTGGAACTCATGAGTGTTTAGCCTCTCGAGGATATCAGCGGGATCAAGTGACTTGTAATTAGCTCGCTCTTGAATCATCAGTGCAAGAGTATCGAATGAGGAATCAAGTGATCTCAGCAATTTCTTCACCACCTCATGGTCGGTGATGTCAGTGGCACCAAGTTCTTGAAGCTCATTTGAGATGTCAGTGAGGCGATCGAAGGTTTGTTAAACATTTTTGTTGTCGAGTCTTTTGAAGCGGTTGAAGAGATTGCGAAGAACATCAACTCGGGAGTCACGTTGAGTTAAGACTCCTTCATTGACCTTGGACATCCTGTCCCAAATCAGCTTAGCAGTTTCCAGGGCACTCACTCTATTGTACTGTCCTTTGCTTAGATGGCCACATATGATATTCTTCGCTTGAGAATCAAGTTGCTTGAGTCTCTTCACATCAGCAGCATTCACAAAAGGAGTGACTAAGGGAACGCCATTTTCCATAACATACCAGAGATCGTTATCAATTGCCTCAATGCATGCACATCTTGTTCTTCCAGTAGGGGTAGTTCGTTCCATCGAAGGTAGGACACCCAGCCGAGACCTTGATCATACCTGCAGTCGACATAACTAAAACTCCAGGCGGTTAAACCAAAATCACACATAACAAGTTAGTACCTTGCTCTAATACCAATTGAAAGTGCATTAAGTCAACCAGGGGGGGTGAATAGACGATTTTTACAAATTCGTCACTAAGGAATTTTAGGGTGAGGAAATTCCTAAGTCATGAACAACTAGCAGCGGAATAAGTACTCAGGTATAAGCATAACAGAGCAATAGCATAGTCATCATGATGAAATGAAAGACAGACGTAGAGTACAGAAAGCATAAACACAGGATAAGCAGGCTGAAGAGAATGTGACTGCAGAAATAGAGAAAGTCTTCAGTCAAAGTCTTCAAACAGTAATGATCAGGTTCATCAACACATGAATGAGGAAATGAAAGGGTTGAGGAAATAGAACCAGTAGGCTTGGTGAATACAATGATTTGGTAGACCAGTTCCAACTGCTATGGCAGTTGTACGTCTGGTTGGAGCGGCTGAGTATTTAAACTCGAGGACACACAGTCCCGGACACACAGTCCTCACCGTATTCTCCTTGAGCTAAGATCACACAGACCTCTCCCAACACTCGTGGTAAGTCTTCACAGGTGACTTCCAAACCTTCACAGACTCGGTCACTCGGCAATCCACAATTCCTCTTGGATGCTCAGACCATGACGCCTAACCGTCTAGAGGATACACAGTCCTCAAAGGTAACAAGCGTCAGTTCCACACAGGAACAATCTCTTTAGTGATGCTCAATCACTTTGGGTTTGTAGGTGTTTGGGTTTCCTCACTTGATGATTTTCGCTCAAAGTCCTCGAAGGATGGGATGCTCTCAATTGACAAGTGTCAGTTTCTCTCGGAGCAGCCAACCAACTAGTGGTTGTAGGGGGCGGCTATTTATAGCCTAGGGAGCAGCCCAACATGATAAGACATAAATGCCCTTCAATGATATGACCGTTAGGTGGTAGGATATTTTGGACAGCTGGCACGTAGCACAACAACGGTCGGATTTGAGGTTCGAATTCCTCAGCGCTATCATGTTCCTCACTATGTAGGCAATCCGCACTGGCGAATTCCTAACTCCTCAGTCAGAACAAATTCCTCATAGACCAGAAGAACTTCGTCTCTGTCACTGAAGAAATTGACTGAACTGATATGAGATTTCCAATGGCTTCATTCAAAAGGATTGGGTAGGTGTAGGATTTTGAGATGAGCATCACTTGGAAATCAGTTTCCTTAGTATTACCTCGACCCCCTTTAACAGTACGGTGTTTCCTATTACTCAAGAAAGAGAAAATGAAACTACGAAAATAAAAGTCTTCACGCTTCATAATCCTCGCATGAATATTCAAGTCTTCAAGGTCACACCAATTTCATCACTTTCAAAGTCTTCAGGAGAACCAAAGTCTTCAGCTGAAGACATTCATTTTTAGGGGTCGACTTTCACTGTAAATATCAAACTCCTCATTGACTTATAGAGCCTGTTACACTCACAAACACATTAGTCCCTTAACCTATAAGTCTTCAATACACCAAAATCACTAAGGGGCACTAGATGCACTTACAGTATTCTCATATAATGTGTTAATGTTTATTTGTGACCTTATCCCATGATAATATCATAGATGAAGATACCAAATGGTTACTTTGGGGTTGCCAAATGTTACTCCGTAACTGGGTAATTATAAAGGTAACTTTTGGGTACACCAAACAAGTATTACGTGATAAATGATAGTTCAAGACCGTGATTTGCCCTCCGACGATGGAGAGATACACTTTGGGTCCACTCAGTATTACGGTGTCCATCATCGTCTCGCCAAACACAATGACTAATGATACCGAAATACAGAAACAAGAAAAGAGTACAAACTGGTAACAAGGATAACTAGGTATAGTGATGAAGGTGTTAATCATAGGGACACCGTAAAACTCTCGTCTTAAGTTTTGTAACGTATTGCGAGATAAAAGGAATTGTATACGATAACATATGGGTTCGATCGATAACGATCTTCGTTGATATGTGGGAATTATGGTGAGTGTCGAGATTTGGCCAATAATTATTGACTGAAAGATGTTTTAGACATGTCCATATATTATTGAACATGTAGGATCACACGCTTAACGACTAGAAGTACGTAGAAGGACCATGAGATAAAGATGAGATAAAGGAGAATGAGAGAGAAGGGTTCCAAAAGCGGAAGGGTCGGAAGAGTCCAAAGCTTCTGAAAGGTTCATAGTGGGCCTACCCCGCTGCCATGGGGTAGGTCGGCCCACAGAGGCCCAAGTCGATAGCCACCTTAAATTATTGGGGGGAAAGGCAAGTCGGAAGGAGGAAGGGAGTCCTAGACTAGAGACTGGATTAACTACCGTGCATGGGAGGTCCCGTGCACGGTCCAACCGTTGGTAGTTGCGCTGGGATTCGTACCAAACAATGCAACTCACCCATACTTTTTCATATGATTTAAATATTGTATCAATCTAATGTTTTGGCTTTATTTTTTGAACTTGAAATTTGGTTTAGGATTTGTTTGCACACTTGTGTTTCTGATATTGAAGCCTTCCAAACGAAACCAATCTTGAATATATTTTGACAAGGTTTCAATTTTGAATTAAAAAACATGGGTAGGTGCACCAGTTTTTTTACCAAAAAAATAATTTAAAAATGGTTGAAAAATCATAAAAAAATAATTATAACAAACTTGGTCAAGTGTTACACTCGTCATTTTTGTTGCAAAGAAATAACTTTCGAGGTATTGTTGGTGAAAAACAAAATCAACACTACATTAGAGTTATTGCCATGTGTAAATTGTTCTTTTGCTCAATTTTTTTACAGGAGTTTTTCTTTTTCAAAAATTTTATACGAGTACATCAGTAGGTTAAGCTTGTTCGAAAAAAGTTTCCAAGATTTTTGACTTCTTCGTGAATTGCTATTCTTTTCCGGGAAACCATTTTCTCATGTTCATCTACAACTATGTGTATCAGGGTATTTTCTTGTCAAAATGTATTTAAGAGCGGTCTTATTTCAAAGTATTAACCATAGAGAACACAAATGCCAACGGATCATAAATTAAACTTTTGATTCAATGGATAAATTAGATTCAAGCTCTAAAATCTTATGAAAAAGGCATAGATAATGAAAAATTAAATGTGCAGTGTAAGAGGGAATGGAGGAGAGAGATTGAACCTCAAAGAAATTAAATGTGGATGGGAGAATCTCTTGTTTCATCCTTTTTTTAGAACGAAGGCTCAAGGGAGAGCCCGACTTTGAATTAACAAAGCCATCAACCGGCCAGGGATTACACAAGGCCATCATTACAACCACTAAACATCTGCGAAAAGCCGCAAACAAGAAACGAAAAGAGCAGCAGATACATAGTGTTGCCGAAGCAGCTTACAAGCACCAAAGACTAAGCCCTATAGGGATAAGCAAATTAAGCACTAGCTAGAAGTCGATGGCGTCCACCAAGTGAAGTAGATCAAGCTGAGCAAACCGGAGGGGTTCTTCATACTGAGACAAAGTCCAGCGATGGTCACGTCCTCATCTACACCGAAAGGTGACAGCTTGTTCGATCCACTCCTCTCCAAATCCAGAGGGGACCCCTGCCCCTCGCCTTGGCTCAAAAGGCGCCGGACCGCTGGAATATGGAGAAGCTCACCCTAGAGCCAGGATAGGACACGATGCCGGGCACCATGGGAGATTCTCAACCCGACACAGTGCTGCACGAGGAACCAGATGAATTGCCACACCGCAGGTCACCGCTCCAACCACCAAGGGGAAAAACTGCACAAAGGCACTGACACTGAACAAACGAACAACGAGTAAGATGAAGCAACCTTACAGGAAGCAGATCAAGCCTGAATGGATCGACTCCATGCCCAAGCCACCGCATCAAGTTGTTGCTAGCAGAAGAGAGGAGCCCTATCCCCTCCCTGCCAAAGAATGGCGCCAACCGGCGAGCAAGCAAGAAAGGATCCGGCGAGCAAGCCAAAGCAGAGCATCACTGCTACATAAACAGAGCACCAAGCTTCATCTCCCTCGCTGCTGACACAGCCAACCTGACACCCACCTCACAGCACTCTGCACACTCCTGCCATGCCCAAGACGACACCTTCAAGAAGGTGGCGACACACGTTGCGCCGTTGCCGTCCAGTCTTGAAAAGACAAGGGTTTTCACCCGGGTCATGGAGCAGGAGGGAGAGGAAACGAACCTCGACAAAGCCTCCGAGGAGGAAAACGACACCTGTTGTGTCGCCGATGCCGTGGCCGGAGAGCCAGCCAAGGATTTCTCCCGATCCAGTTCCGCAGCTCCAAGCAACCCCACCAGCCACGGATCCGGCGTTCAGAGGCCGCCGGCGACCAGATCCGGCGAGGAGGAGCGCGCTGAGGGGGAGTGGAGGCTGCCTTCAGATCCAGGCCCGAAACAGGGGGGGCGCCCCCGCTGCGACCGGCGCCAGCGCCCGCCGTCACTCGCTGCCCTCGCGACCAAGAAGACGGGGGGCAACACCCGCGACGCCGCTCGCCGCAGAAACGGCACCGTCGCACCACCCGAGGCCGCTGCCTCGGCGCCCAAAGCCCTCCGCGAGGAGCGAAGCAACCAGATCCTCGCCGCCACCGTCCTGGGCGACCACGCGGGCTTCGCCGGAGGCCTCCTCGGGCGGCGGCGAGGGGGGAGGAGGAGGGGAAGGGGGGCCGGCGGCTAGGGTTTTCTCGCCACCTGAGTCGCCCCGAGCGGAGCGACGCTGGGGCCCTAGGGTGACCATCCTCTTGTTTCATCCTAGACTAGACCAGGACTGTCTACCTCAAAGAAAAAGAAAAAGACTAGGACTGTCCGGCACAATGAGGAGGGATTCCTCCAACAGAGGAGACCGGCGAGAAGGGAAGAAGCGAAATCCCCTTCCGACGATCACACATTAGGGTTTGGGTTCGGTGATGATCTCGATTGCCGGCAGAGATGCCGCACGGGAGGACCCCGTTCAATTTGATCCAGAGTTCGGCTCCGGCGCTGGTGGCAGTGATGAAGGCCCGTCTCTCAGATCGTCCTCTGCGCGTGCTATGGTCTGGCCGCCATCGGATTCATCACACGAGCTCGCGGACCAGGAGGATTACAGAGTCAGCGAGGAGGATTTCCGCAAGCACCTCGCTGTTTTGTCCAGCAGGCCTCGTCCCACAACCATCGTCGGGCCCAGGATGGACAGTGAACAGCAACGCAAGGTCGACTAGCGCCTTGCGCTCTACCGCATCAGAGCATCCAAGGTTATTATTTCCTGGCATTCCCCCTATTATCTTGTGTGCACATCCCGTCTTGTGTGCGCATCCCGTCTGTTTTCTGCTAATTTATCTGCAATGCTCCTGCAAGTTTCTGATGAACTTTATCTCTCACGGCTTGTGTTTCTGTTGCACATGCAGATGGCACAGGGAGTGCCCATGGATGAGCTGGATGACATGACTCTGAGAAAGGAATACTCCCCGGAAGCTCTCGAGGAAACGTATTACTTCAGTGACTACGACCATGATGACAGCATTGATTGGTACTTCGACCCTGACCACTCGGTCCACTCCTACTTGAGTGACTACCACCGCCTTGTCCTTAAAAATGGAGATGTAAGTGGCATCCGCTCATACTCATAACGATGCCTAGTTCAGCTTCAGCTTCAGCATTTAGTTTATATAGCACGCGTGAATCAATTGCGCATTTCAACTAATCTGATACTTCTGCTTGGACCAAATAAGATGCCGTGTTCCTTCTAGTTGCAAATCCTTGTCGCGGTGTTCAGTTTTGAAGCAATATTAATAATTCGTAGCACCTTTGTATGTATTTGGATTGATCATGTAAAAGTGCCATGGTGGTATTTTTCACACAGTGATTTCTCTATATTAAAGTTTTGTAGTTCTGAAAGTGCCAAATATTGAAATTGCATCCTGGAGACTGTGGGAAGTATGAAATATCCAGACATGGTTACACACTCACTACTTCCCCTGATGTCGAAGCTATGTTTTTGAAGCTTTTGTTTTTCTTCAGAACTGTCCCTTGTTTTAACACTTCAGTGATGATGAACATTGTACACAAGTTTAATTAGCACAGTAAATTTGTTTAATAGCATCGAAACCTTTCGTTAAGTAATGTATGTCATCTATTTCTTCTCTCCCTTGGGAGTGCAGGGCACGAGGTACCTTGACTGGGAGAAGTACTGCTCATGGTTTACTACCTATGAAACAGATGAAGAGTATCTCAAGTACTTTGAAGAAATATCAAAGAAAATCAAGGTATGCATCATCAGATGTACTATGAAGGTTTAATCTACTCTAATTTCTTCATCTTTCTAGGATACCAATAACCTTTATCTTTTGAGACAGTGGATTAAACGTTACATGGAATTTGAACGAGGATCTCCTGAGGTAAACATGCCGTAAAGAAAACCATGTGGAGTAAAAGGTACAAATGAAGTATAATACCATGATAACCCTTTTGCTCTTTAGTGGATAGAGGTGGAAGCTAGAGGATTTCGGCAAGCAGTGGAGATCGCGCTAGACTTTCCCCACATGAGCTTTGATTTAGCTTTGACTGTTAGATCCGTCGGGATCGGTTAGGCTAGATATTCCGGTAGTTCTTACCTTCTTCTTGTGGCTCGAGGAGCTCCTGGTGCCGGCCATGGTGATGGTGCCGGAGATGACAGAGAGAGGTGAGGTGGCAGTGGCTGTGGTGGAGCTTCCCGTCGCTTCAGCGCCTCCCTCCAGATCGGATTAGGGTTAGGAGTGGGGAACAGTGGCGGCGACGAACCTCGTACCCTGTGCCCTAGTCCCCACCTCCTCTTTATAGCACTGCGCGACAGGGGCCCACCAACCTTGCTTGGGCTGGACGCCCCCGATCAGGGCGTGGGTCAAGGGCCCAATGAGCCGTTGGGCCCATTGGAGGAGAGATCAATCTAACATTGACTGCATACACGGTACAATATATCTCTTTCAGTAATTCCTGAGATCAGCAACAGTTCTTGTTTTATTTGACATCAACATTCTTTTTATTCAGGATCATATTTTTAACACGAGATTTGATCATTTTGACCGTGAAGAAATTGATCCTCTTCTTTTTGAGATTTGGAAACGTCTCACTAAGCGAAAGGTTAGCATCGTACCTTGGCATGTATAGTATGGAGCTGTCATTTGTGGTGTACTCATCCAATGAAACCTTGGTCTTTACAAACAAAACCATAGTATCTGTTTGTGTTCACTTGGTGATTTATGTTCCGTTCTTGGACATTGCTCAGATTACATTCAGACAGGCTCTGGAACAAATCCAGCAAGAGAACATGTTCCCTCGACAGGAGAAGTGTATACAATTTGTACTGGATAATAGTAGTATCTATACTCGTTTGCAATCAACTGTAAGTTCCTGTAGACCGCGGTTCTGCAATTTATGCCCTAATCCTATGGAGTTCTGATTATTGACGTGCATTATCCTTGCTAATCCTTTCATTTTTTT
The DNA here is from genome assembly GCF_002162155.2 of Triticum dicoccoides. Lineage (NCBI taxonomy): Eukaryota > Viridiplantae > Streptophyta > Magnoliopsida > Poales > Poaceae > Triticum > Triticum dicoccoides. The sequence goes on from NC_041381.1 coordinate 392,670,671, forward strand.
CCAGTTTGATACTTGCGTGGAAGATATCTCTGATGAGGTATGTATGATATATAAAAATTATATGCAATTTACAGTGAATCACATCGTTGAGTGTGCTTTTTTTAATGAGGGCCCACCTCTCGATTCCATTAGTTCTAGACAGGTTGAACAGCTACCGCTATCACTAGCAGTTCAAAAGAAAGAAAATTAAAAGGATTAAAGCGAAAACTAGTTACTGACCAGGGTATAACACACACGAGCCACAACCCAGCAGAGAGTATTAGCAGCTAACAGTTCTAAACTGCAAAGCAGAGTCAAAACACATCAGAAGTTACATAGCCCATTACATTGGCAAGTTGCTGTGAATAATTATCCAAACAATCATCAGGGCAAGTTTTGGATGCAGGTGTCCCATCTGCTTCTCTAGGTACACTGTTGGTGGAGCGCCTCCTGATGTTTCAACAGTTTATCCTCTAGGAAACTTAGTCATTGCCTGTTTGGAGCCCTGCCCATATTTTTGTGAAGGCTAACAGGAAAAATAAATAAATTCAGCCGACAAATTTATTAGTTTGTGCTCAAAGCAATCCCTGTTTCTAGTCTTCCAGATTGCCCAGCGTGAAGTTGCCAATCCCGACACTTGTTTGGAGACACTATTTACTATTTGGTGGTGGCGTGGCTGCATAAAATTGCAGAGAAATCCAATAGTAGGGACTAACTATTTAGATATAGAAGATAGTGCGTCATTGTGTTCTTTTAATTTTTTTGCTGTATTCGGGTGAGTTTAAACCGTCTCTCTGCTGCGATACGAGCAATATGGGATGAAGATAGCACATCATTGTGTTCTTTTAATTTGTGTACCTTCTTAAAATCTCATATAGATGACACAAACCTTTGATTGCTGTAGACTCCAGAGGATGAAGGACGTAGGTTGATTACAATGGCGGTTTGGAGTAAGGTTATGCATGCTTGTTCTGGTACAGTCTGCGAGTTCCTTTTTTATTCTTGAAGATTGCAACTAAACTTCATTTTAAATTTCAGCTTCACAAAGAGAAGACGTGGAATGAATATATTATGAGGAAGATAGAGATTGCTAAACACATTGGGTTGGATCTCCAAGTATGTATCCATCTTGCATATCCTCGAAATTTCCTGTGACTGTACATGTTTATTCGTCTTAAAGAAAACTGAGGCCTCGTTCACCTTGCAGGCTACATGTATCCGAATTTAATACCCAGAAGGATGTGGACTGTTGTTGTCGAACAAAATATTGTTCGTTGCTCACTTGGATGAAAACTAAGATGTATCCGTGTAGTATATGCTGATAGTGCATTGAGTTGGAGCGCGGTGATTCGGTGCCCAGATCACCTGGGCATGGACAGTAAATTCAAACTTTAAAAAGGAACACTGTTTGGACCCAATTTTGTATTTTTGCGTAGAGGTCCTTAAATTTCCAAATACCACGAAAATCTGCATGCTCCTTGTGCAGGCGGGCATTTTTTTATTCCAGAAGAGTTTAGAATTTTGTACTTTTTTTGGATTTACTGTTCGTTAGGTGCAGAGCTTTGGCTTGGATGTGAATTACCGCTTGAGTTGCAACTTTTTTTTTTCGAGAAAACGCAAATGGCTTTTGCGTTTCATTGCATTGGAAAGAAAGGGGAATTTACATCCTCCTGGGAGGTAGTTTTACACAGCCAAGAGGGCCTAGTGGACATCCCAGGATGGTGGCAAAACAACCCGAGCCCTTGTGCTCCGGCCTTTGCCCAACATCGGGTCTCGTCTTTAATCCTGTCTACAAGCTCATTCAGCGAAGGCCTCACATGGTCGAAAACACACGCGTTCCTATGCTTCCAAACCATCCACGGCACCAATAGGCGCCACAGATTTGAGGGCCTTGCGAAGCGCTGGCGGTGTGAATTCCTTAGCGCGCAGCCACCAATCCATGAGCGAGCCGTCGTGATCGGGTGTCGGTGCCGGTAGGCGTAGCCAAGAAAGGACCTCGTGCCAAGTCTGCCTGGTGAATGGGCACGCAAGCATCAGGTGTCCAATCGTCTCTGGTTCCTGGTCGCACAGGAGGCACCGTGGGTGGTGTTGCAGGCCACAGTGATGATGTTATGTACCTAGGGTAGGGTCATGGACCTATCTAGGATACCATACCCAAGGACATCCTTAGACGAAGCTAACTTCGAGTCGACCAAGAGAGACTCCACTCGACCGGCTAAAAGACACTCGACGAACCTAAAGACACTCGACCATGAAGACTCACTCGACCATCAGGAGTTCAGGATCTACTACGTATCCAAACGGTCTGTAATTAAGTAGTCTTAATGGTCATGATGACACTTTATGTAGGGCGTTACCAGTAACGTCCGGCCTTAATGTACTTTAACCCTCTGCTACGTGGGTTGGCTGGGGTCCTGGCGTCCTCTATATAAGCCACCCCCCTCCACTGGTAGAAGGGTTCGCACCCCTGTAACTCATATACACATAAACCAGTTGACCGCCTCCGGGCTCCGACACGTAGGGCTTTTACTTCCTCAGAGAAGGGCCTGAACTCGTTAAACACTCGTGTGTACAACTACTCCATAGCTAGGATCTTGCCACTCCATACCTACCCCCCATTCTACTGTCAGACTTAGAACCACGACAGTTGGCGCCCACCGTGGGGCAGGTGTCTTAGCGACTTTTTGGAGAAGTTGCAATTTGTCCGATTGCCTTCATCATGGTTTCCGGCGGAGCTCTGGTCGAGGGTCGCGAGATCCGTCTCGGTGCGCTCACTTTCATCGCCGACGACTCCGCTTGGCTCCAGGAGGCACCACTCGACATCGACGCGCTCCCCGTCCGCAGGGCGACGCACTTTCGGGCGTGTGTCCGCGGCGTCCTGCTGCGGCAGCCGTCGACCCCATACTGGTCGACTCCTGTGCCGTCCTCCCTCCCTGTCTCCCGCCAGCGCAAGCGCTCCGGTCGGTCGAGGCTCCAGCGATGGGTGAGACACGCAGTGGCTCGCCAATCGGCCACCACCCAAGTCGCGGCAATTGAGCCCGACGAATCTCTCTACGGCCTGTTCGACTGGCTCCGTAGAGACTGCATCCGAGTGCGATAGCAGTGATCCAGCGGCGGAGGTCCTGATGGTCAACGGGCCTCGTAGTCCTCCTAGTTTCCCCCGCAACGACGGGATGGACGACGGGGGCGACCCCGCTCAGGCCCACGAAGAGTATCAGCCTGAGCCACTCACTTCTTAGCAGAGGGAAGAACTTCGCCGCCGGAACATGGATGCCCTGCATACTCCCATTGCAGGAGAAACTCCTGAGGCTTGTGCCCTGGAAGAGGCGCGTTTAGCCAACCTGGCTGAACGCACTCGACTGGAGAACCTCCAGCGAGCACTCGACGAGCGTGCGCGTCAGCGAGTACCCGACTCCCGCCGACGCCAGCTCTTTCCGCAACCGACTCAGGTATATCGAACCCCGATTCAAAATTTGGCAGCTGCAGCCCGTATAGCGGAGTCAATTCAGCCCTCTCAGTCGGAGGCTGGAAGAGGCTTGATGCAGATCAGAGATTTGCTCCGGGCGGTAGGAGATCAGAATTCAGCTGTGTCGCAGTCGCGCAACAGGATTCATAGTCGATCCGTCACTGCGAATACTGTTCAGTCGGCTCACAGTCCAAGGTCGCCTCCGAGGCGCGTGGGACGTGAAGGCCGGCGGGACCACCATGATGATCGATTTGATCGTGATGACAGGCGTCGAGTGCCCACTCCTTCCTCGAGAAGTGGGTCTAACGCCCATCGGCAGCAAGATGACAGACGCCAGCTCAGTGTTGGCCGGAGAGCTCCAGTCGACCCCAGAGAGCCAGGCTTTTACGCGAGATCCATCATCGTGCAAGGTTTGGTCGACCGGAACAGAGCTCATAGAGGTGGCCATGACAGAGATGTGCCCACAAGCAGCCGAGTCCATGTTTCGGGTCCAGAATGCTTTAGCAGAGCCATCAGAGCCGCACTGATACCCCCCAACTTCAGGTTGGCGACTGGAGTGAGTAAGTTCATCGGAGAATCTAAGCCTGAAACTTGGCTTGAAGATTACCGAGTGGCTGTTCAGATTGGTGGCGGTAATGATGAGGTGGCCATGAAGCATTTGCCACTTATGCTAGAGGGTTCGGCCAGGGCGTGGTTGAATCAGTTAGCTCCTAGCAGCATTTACACCTGGGAAGATCTTTCCCGAGTGTTCGTCAGGACGTTCAAGGGAACTTGCAAGCGACCGGCCGGATTGACAGAGCTGCAAGTTTGCGTACAAAAGTCGAGTGAAACACTGAGAGATTACATCCAGAGATGGATCACTTTGCATCATACTGTAGAGAATGTGTCAGACCATCAAGCGGTCTGCGCCTTCAAGGATGGTGTCAAGAACAGAGAGTTGAGCCTGAAGTTTGGTCGAACTGGAGATATGACCCTGAGTCGGATGATGGAAATAGCCACCAAGTACGCCAATGGCGAAGAAGAGGACCGACTCCGGAGTGGCAAGTACAAGCCGAGTCAGTGGATAAAGGAAACTCCAGTCGGAAGCAAAAGCGGAAGGCCGAGCCAGCTGCTCCTGGAGAGGCTCTGGCCGTGACTCAGGGCAAATTCAAAGGGAAGCCCAAAGGATCTTGGAACCCCAAGAAGGTAAAAGATAAGGAAGGTAACGACATGATGGATCTACCGTGTCATATCCACACGAAGAAAGACGAAGAGGGTAACTTCATCTACCCAAAGCATACCACTCGCCAGTGCCGACTCTTAATCCAGCAGTTTCAAGGGAAACAGTCGAAGGACAAAGCGAAGGAGTCGGACAAGGCTGAGGACAAGGAGGACAGTGATGGAGAGTACCCTCATGTCAACTCCACTCTGATGATTTTTGCTGATGTAGAGAGCAAAAGTCGACTGAAAGTGATCAACCGTGAGGTCAATATGGTCGCCCCGGCGACACCAAACTATCTGAGATGGTCGCAAACTCCCATTACTTTCGACCAGTCTGATCATCCTACTCACATTGCCACCCCTGGGAGGCAAGCGCTGGTGGTCGACCCAGTCGTCGAAGGCACTCGACTGACGAAGGTATTGATGGATGGCGGCAGTGGATTGAATATACTGTATGTAGAGACGCTCAAGGGAATGGGCATTCCGATGTCCAGGCTCAGTTCCAGCAACATGAGTTTTCACGGAGTCATCCCGGGAAAGAAGGCTGAGTCACTCGGCGAAATAGCTCTGGATTTAGTGTTCGGCGACTCGAAGCATTTCCGCAAAGAGAAGCTGACATTTGAAGTCGTGGATTTCCGAAGCGCCTACCACGCTATTTTGGGAAGACCAGCCTATGCCCGCTTCATGGCTCGACCATGTTATGTGTACCTCAAGTTAAAGATGCCTGGCCCCAAAGGCGTGATCACCATCACTAGCAGTCGAAAGAAGGCAGAAGAGTGTTTCCAGAAAGGCTCAAAGATTGCGGATGACCAGATAACAGTGGTAGAGCTGGAGGAATACAAGAAGAATGCAGATCCGAGTGATTTGCTGCGAGCCAAGAAGCCCACCACAGAGTCAGCATTTCAGTCGTCCGGGGAGACGAAGCCAGTTCATATCCACCCGACTGACCCCAATGCAGCTCCGACCCATATTTCCACAACACTCGACTCTAAATAGGAAGAAGCGCTCATCCAGTTCCTCTGTGAGAACTGGGACATCTTTGCATGGAAGCCAGCTGACATGCCGGGTGTTCCTAGGGGGCTGGTTGAGCATCGCCTTAGAGTCGACTCAAAAGTGAAACCCGTTAAAGAACATCTTCGACGGTCCGCCATTCAAAAGAAAAAAGCCATTGGCGAGGAAGTGGCTCGACTCCTTGCAGCAGAGTTCATCCGAGAGATATACCACTCCGAGTGGCTCACCAATGTCATCATGGTTCCCAAGAAGGACAATTCACTTCGTATGTGCATTGATTTCAAACATATCAATCGAGCCTGCCCGAAAGATCATTTTCCTCTCCCTCGCATCGACCAAATTGTCGACTCGACTGCAGGGTGCGAGAGATTGTCTTTTCTAGACGCTTATTCCGGGTATCATCAGATCCGTCTGTATGGACCTGACGAAATCAAAACAACTTTCATCACTCCATTCGGGTGCTTCTGCTATATCACCATGCCATTCGGCCTCAAGAATGCCGGAGCCATGTTCATGAGAATGATTCAAAAGTGTTTACTCACTCAAATCAGTCGGAATGTGGAAGCGTACATGGATGATATCGTGGTCAAGTCGCGGAAGGGTTCCGACCTATTGACTGACCTAGCCGAAACATTTGCCAATCTCAAAAGATATGATATCAAGCTCAATCCATCGAAGTGCACATTCGGAGTACCTGGCGGAAAGTTACTCGGTTTTCTTGTTTCAGAACGAGGAATCGATGCTAACCCAGAAAAAGTCGGCACCATACTCTGAATGAAATGCCCTGTGCGTGTGCACGACGTCCAGAAGCTTACTGGATGCTTGGCCGCTTTAAGTCGATTCATCTCTTGCCTCGGTGAAAAGGCATTGCCCCTTTACCGACTGATGAAGAAGGCAGACAAGTTCGAGTGGACTCCAGAAGCTGATGCAGCGTTTGCCGAGTTAAAAACTCTGCTCTCCACCCAGCCAGTGCTTGCTGCTCCAATCAGCAAAGAGCCTCTGTTGCTTTATATTGCAGCCACAGGACAAGTCGTCAGTACAATACTTACGGTCGAGCGGGAAGAAGAAGGGAAAGCCTTCAAAGTTCAGCGCCTAGTGTATTATCTCTCTGAAGTTTTGACCCCATCGAAGCAAAGATATCCTCATTATCAGAAGCTTGTGTATGGGATCTACATGACCATGAAGAAGGTTGCTCATTATTTCTCTGATCACGACATTACAGTCGTCAGCGACGCACCATTGTCAGAGATTCTGCATAACAGAGATGCAACTGGTCGAGTGGCTAAATGGGCGATTGAACTCCTTCCCCTTGATGTCAAATTCGAGGCAAAGAAAGCCATTAGGTCCCAGGCTATAGCAGATTTCCTTGCCGAGTGGATTGAGCAACAGCAGCCGACTCAAGTTCACTCGAAGCATTGGACCATGTTCTTTGATGGATCTAAGATGTTAAATGGTTTTGGTGCTGGGGTTGTTTTGGTTTCCCCCCGAGGAGATAAACTCAGATATGTGCTCCAAATCCACTTTGATTCCTCCAACAATGAAGCAGAATATGAAGCACTCTTGTATGGGTTGCGCATGGCCATCTCACTCGGCGTCCGTCGCCTTATGGTTTATGGCGACTCAGATTTGGTGGTCAATCAGGTGATGAAGGAGTGGGACGTTAGAAGCCCAGCCATGACTGGATACTGCAATGCAGTGAGGAAGCTCGAAAAGAAGTTCGAAGGGTTAGAGCTCCACCACATACCCCGACTGAGAAATCAAGCAGCTGACGATCTGGCGAAGATAGGATCCAAGAGAGAAGCCATCCCCAGTGATGTGTTCTTGGAGCATATCCACACTCCGTCAGTCGTAGAAGATCCTTTTACCGATGAAGCTCCGCAACCTAAGAGTGTTACGGACCCAACTGAGGTTGAAGTCCCAGAAGTGGTCAACCTGATCATGGAAGTTCTAGTGATCACTCCAGATTGGACAGTACCATATGTCGCGTATATCTTGAGGAAAGAACTCCGGGAGGACGAAGAAGAGGCTCGACAGATCGTCCGCCGATCTAAGGCCTTTACCGTGATAAGAGGACAGTTGTACAGAGAAAGCGCGACTGGAGTTGGTCAGAAATGCATAACACCGGAGGAAGGTCGAATAATCCTTGATGACATCCACTCGGGGACCTGTGGCCATCATGCGTCCTCTCGGACCATCGTGGCCAAAGCATACCGAGCCGGATTTTATTGGCCAAGAGCGAATGAAATGGCGAAGGAGATAGTCGACAAGTGCGAGGGATGTCAATTTTACTCCAATATGTCACACAAGCCCGCGTCAGCTTTGAAGACTATACCACTCGTCTGGCCCTTTGCAGTATGGGGTTTGGATATGGTCGGTCCTTTGAGAACAGGCAGAAGTGGTTTTACCCATGTGCTGGTAGCAGTCGACAAGTTCACCAAGTGGATCGGAGCTAAACCCATCAAGAACCTCGATGCCGGTACTGCTGTCAGCTTCATCAGAGAATTGATATTCAGATATGGAGTCCCGCACATCATCATCACTGACAACGGGTCAAACTTCGACTCCGAAGAGTTCAGAGCTTTCTGTACGTCTCAAGGCACACGAGTCGACTATGCTTCAGTCGCTCATCCACAGTCGAATGGACAGGCAGAACGAGCCAACGGTTTGATTCTCAAAGGGTTGAAACCCCGTTTGATGCGTGATCTTAAGCATGCGGCTGGTGCATGGGTCGACGAACTTCCCTCGGTGCTTTGGGGGTTAAGGACCACGCCCAACCGGTCGACTGGAAGAACTCCATTCTTCTTGGTCTACGGAGCTGAAGCAGTCTTGCCGAGTGACCTTCTCCACAATGCTCCCCGGGTCGAGCTCTACACTGAAGCTGAAGCAGAACAAGCACGGCAGGATGTAGTCGACCTTTTAGAGGAAGAAAGGGAGATGGCTCTGATCAGATCGACCATTTACCAACAAGACTTGCGTCGCTTCCACGCCAAAAACGTGAAGAGTCGAGCCTTCCAGGAAGGTGATTTAGTTCTCCGAGTGGATCAGCAAAAACCACACAAGCTTGCTCCTTCTTGGGAAGGTCCCTTCATCGTCACCAAGGTTCTCCACAATGGAGCATACCGTCTTTACAATGTCGAGCATCAGATCGACGATCCCCGAGCTTGGAACGCGGAGCTTCTCCGCCCCTTTTACACCTAAGTATTCACTCGGATGAGTTGTAATAAAAGTACTTTTGTAGTTTATTTATCAAAGACAAGAGCTTTATAATTTTCCTAGTAATCATTATTTCTTTTGTCCACTCAAAACAATCCCCCAGTGGGTGGCTTGGCCGCGAATCCGATTCGCCCAAGTCTGTAAAAAAAATCCTAACCAAGTGGTGAGCCAGTCTCCCACACGAAGGCTTAGCTGCGAAATCCGTTTCGCCTAAGATAAACAAAATCCTACCGAGTGGTAAGCCAGCCTTCCACTCGGAGGCTTAGCTGCAGTCCAAGTACTCGCCTAAGATAAACAAAATCATGTCGAGTGGTAAGCCAGCCTTCCACTCGGAGGCTTAGCTGCAGTCCAAGTACTCACCTAAGATAAACAAAATCCTACCAAGTGGTAAGCCAGCCTTCCACTCGAAGGCTTAGCTGCAGCCCAAGTACTCGCCTAAGATAAACAAAATCCTGTCGAGTGGTAAGCCAGCCTTCCACTCGGAGGCTTAGCTGCAGTCCAAGTACTCGCCTAAGATAAACAAAATCCTGTCGAGTGGTAAGCCAGCCTTCCACTCGGAGGCTTAGCTGCAGCATTGTGCTCGCCTAAGTACAAATACAACGTGCGTTTCGCAAGGAGGACGAGGTGCAGGTCGACTGCTACCCTCTCCTTCCGAGCTACGCCACAAGTACAACGTGCGCTTTGCAAGGAAGACGAGGTGCAGGTCGACTGCTACCCTCTCCTTGCGAGCTACGCCACAAGTATAACATGCTCTCTGCAAGGAGGACGAGGTGCAGGTCGACTGCTACCCTCTCCTTCCGAGCTACGCCACCAATACAAAATCCTACCGAGTGGAGAGCAAACCTCCCACTCGGGGGCTTAGCTGCAGCCCAGTGCTCGCCTAAGTTCTTGAAAATCCTACCGAGTGGAGAGCAAACCTCCCACTCGGGGGCTTAGCTGCAGCCTAGTGCTCGCCTAAGTATCTAAAATCCTACCGAGTGGAGAGCAAACCTCCCACTCGGGGGCTTAGCTGCAGCCTAGCGCTCGCCTAAGTATGTGAAAATCCTGCCGAGTGGAGAGCAAACCTCTCACTCGGGGGCTTAGCTGCAGCCCAGTGCTCGCCTAAGTGTATTGGGGAACAAGTCGATTGCAATGAGCGCTTCGCTTTAACCTGCAAAAGACACCTCAAACCAAATGCAAACATATTCAACGTCGAATCCAAGTTCGGATAACACCTAACGGAACCGAAAGTGCTCAGGCGCTAGGCCTGTTAAGGTTTGTCGGTTACAAAACTCACTCGGCATACCGAGGCAAATTTAAAGTATCAAGCTCAGAAGTTTTTTACCCCTCCTGTGGAGGGCTGGAAGGTGCAACAAACTCGTCCAGATCAATTCCATCTGCAATCCGAGTGGCAGCAGCAATGAACGTCTCCATGAAAGATCTGAAATCATGCTTCTTGGTGTTAGCCACCCTAAGAGCCACCAGCTTGTCCTCTCGTGCATCCTTGCAGTGAACGCGGACCAGAGACAGAGCAACATCCGCACCGCACCTGGCCGAAGACTTCTTCCACTCCTGCACTCGACTTGGGACCTCGTTCAGTCGAGTCATTAGGGACTCGAGGTCGTTCTGGAGCGTCTCTCTTGGCCAGAGTGTTGTGTCGATGCGAGAAGTTGCGACCTTCAGCCTTGCGTGATAGTCGATGATAGCAGCAACACGAGATTCAAGCCGGAGCACATTCATGGCGACTTCATCTTTCACGGGAGAGTTGATGGGGTCCAGGTTTACTTCCAGTCGACCAGTCTCCTCTTCAAAGTTCTAACAAAATTCTACAAGAACAACCACCGAGTCAAGACAAACAGTCGGAGGTTACAATTAAAATATTTGTTTGATACAAAGGATTACCTTCAAGCATGAGGAAAAACTTCTTGGCGAGTCCACCCAGATAAGCCTCTAGATCGTTCTTCTTTCTCTTCAACTCACTGGCCTTGTCATTCAGGGTGGTCTTGTCACTTTTCAGTCGACTGACCTCCTGATTGGCAACATCAAGAGCAGCTTTCAAATTGGTGTTTTCTTCTTCAAGCTTGGTCACTGAAGCCAGCTTCTCATCCGCAAGCCTGGTCTTCTCTAAAGCAGTTTTTTGCATCTCAGCCAAGTCAAGCTCTTGCTTCTTCAGGGCATCCCTCACTTTGTCTACAAAGTTACAGTGAGATTAGATTCGGAAACAAGTAAGAGGCAAAGGAAGTCGTCAAAGGCCTCACCAAGCATACCTTTAGCTTCCTCCTTCGCCTTCGTTAAGTTCTCTTGAGCCAGTTTCAGATCGAGCTCGAGCTGAATGTGTTTGTTCTCCAACTTAGTATAACGAGCCGCAAGGTCACAGGATTTCTACGAAGAACCAATCGACAGATGTCAAAGACAATTCACTTCCGAGTGAGTAAGGAAAAATCATAGCGTTTCTAAGACTACGGCCGAATACAAACATTCGACCATAGTCTCGGGGACTACACCCAGTGGGTGCACTCAGCGTGCCCCCACTAGTTTCATCAGTTAGAGTCGACCAGTCGACCAACAAAAAAAGGGGGAGAGATGTTCTTCAGACTATAGTCGACTGACAGCAGTCGACCACAGTCTCGGGGACTACACCCAGTGGGTGCACTCAGCGTGCCCCCACCGGTCTATGAATCTATTCGACCTAGTCGAGTAAGGAAAAAACTTAAAGCCTATGGTCGACTGCCAGCAGTCGACCAGAGCCTTGGGGACTACACCCAGTGGGTGCACTCAGCGTGCCCCCACTAATCCGGAATTTCAATCGACACACCCAGTGGGTGTAGGACAAACTCTAAGAATTTCAGAAAGAAGAGTTTTCAGATATCATATCCTAATAGAACAGGCAGTGACCGACTGACCTGAACATTACTCTGAAGAGCCGAACTGGCGTCATAGGCTGCCTGGCTGGCTTCTCGTATTGCCTTCACTTGCTCCATCATGACCCCCGCTTGGCGTATTGCTTCTTTAGCAGCACTAGCTTGGTCTTCTGGAACGGGGTAGGTGGAGAAAAGCGAGGGTTGAGCAGCACTCGACGATGAAACGACGAGCACTCATCAACGGCACCGCAAAGGTTACGGTAGGCCGAGTGACATTGTCTCCCTCCACGACCAACGTCTCAGTTGCTGGCACATCCTGAGTCGCCTTGCCAGCAGACGTTTTCTTGCTCCTCCTCTGCCTTGGTGGTTCCTCCTCGTCGTCGTCAGGAAGGTCAATAACAACGTTAGATGAAGCTGCAGAAAGAATCAAAATTAGAAACAATAAGGCAATCGACTGAAAACGGCATCACAAGAGTCATACCAGGTTTTGAGGTAGCAGCATCCTCCATCTCGTGGTCTTCAGCCCTGGCCGAAGTATCAGAAGTAGCAGCACCGCAGTTCCATAAGTCAGTCGATTGACCCATGAGTCGACCAAGAACAAGTTCATGAAACGGGGAAAACTCAAGACTACCATTACCCTGAGATAGTGGGGATCACCATCTTCATCTTCGGCAAGACCTTCGCAGGTTTCGACGGTGCCACTCGAGATTGCTTCGGAGCCTTCTCAGTCGGCGCCGGAGAAGTAGTCCGAGGGCGCTTGGTCGACTGGGTAGCGGTCGCGACCCCCTTACCACGCTCAGTCGCGGGATCATGGACAAGCTTCGAGCGTCTTTCCGAGCGGGGAGGTGCAACTTCCTCCTCCTCCTCCTCCTCTTCCTCCTCATCAGAGTCTTCAGCTTCATCATCGTCGTCAGCATCCGAATCCCACTCCTCCGGGCTTTCACCGCCACTTCCTTCCTCCTCTTCAGTCGGCGTCTGCGCTCCATTGGGCATCGAGTATAACTCCGTGGTGGCCTGTCAAGCAACAAAGCAAAACAAAGATCACTCGACCAATTCACAGCGAAGCAGGATGAATAAAGCAAGATTGCAATTGGAAATAAATGGCCATACCGTGTCCAGTGTGTAGGTACAGTCGAGTGGTGGGATCCTTCTGGCCGCTCGAGGGTTGCCCTTATTCCCCGTGATTGCGGTCACCCACCTCTCCAGTGTGGCATCGTCGACCGCCTCTGGATGGACCCGAGTGGTGTCCTCGGTCCCACAATACAGCCACATCGGATGGCCTCGGTACTGAAGTGGTTGGATGCGCCGCCTAAGGAAGACCTCCAGAAGATCCATACCTGTCACTCCTTCTCTAACGAGTTGGACTACGCGCTCCATCAGCATTTTTACCTGAACTTTCTCCTCAGGAAGCACTTTCAGAGAAGAGGGTTTGTCCACTCGGTCCATGGAAAACAGAGGGAGACCAGTCGACTGCCTCGGCGTCGACTCGTCTTGGCAGTAGAACCAAGTCGACTGCCACCCTCTGACCGACTCAGGAAGGGTCATGGCCGGGAAAGTACTCTTATTCCTCATCTGGATCCCAAGACCACCGCACATCTGGACAACCTTAGTCCTCCCATCATCCGGACTCGCCTTTTTCACTGTCTGTGAGCGACAGGTGAATATGTGCTTAAAGAGACCCCAGTGTGGTCGACAACCCAGGAAGTTCTCGCACATGGACACAAAGGCAGCAAGATAGGCGATGGAATTGGGGGTGAAATGGTGGAATTGCGCCCCAAAGAAATTCAGAAACCCTCGGAAGAAAACACTCGGCGGCAGAGAAAAACCATGGTCTACATGAGTGGCTAAGAGAACGCACTCACCCTCCTGCGGCTACGGTTGACACTCGGTCCCCGGAAGACTTGCTGACCCGTGGGGGATCAGTCCCTCATTGGCCAGGTCATTGAGATCTTTCTCGGTGATGGTCGAGCGGATCCAATCCCCTTGGACCCAACCCTTTGGCAGGCAGGACCTTGACAAAGATCCGCCCCGACTGGACGGTCTCCCCTTCGCTTTCCCCGTCGCCGTCGCCTTCTTCGCGCGCTCTAGGGCCGCCATCTTCTCCTTCACCATTGTCGCCGGCGAAGAGCGCAAGGAGTGGATAGGCGGAGGCGAGAGCAGACGCAGTGGGCGGAGGTAAATATGGAGGAGAGAAGAATGGGAAGGCACTGTTCGAAAAGCCCTCGCCCGGCGCTTTATATAAGGACGCTTCCGAGTGGCTGGCGAGTGGGTCCGGGCAGTCCTGTCACATCCCGAAACAGTCGCGCACGCACGATACGTGGCAAAAAAGGCAGCACGGAAATCGAGGTATCCACGCCTTATGCCTTCCGAGTACCGCGGTTCGCCCCGCTTCGCGTGCTTCCCAAATTTCAGATCCCGCAAAATCCGCTAACAACAGATCAATCTGTCAGACGATATCTTTCCTGCAATCCGTCGCTCGGAAGTTCACTAAAGTTCAAAAAGTTCACTCGACAGAAGACAAGAATGGATCGAGGCGACTGAAGTAAAAGTTGATGGCAACGCCGAAAGAAAAATCGCCGATCCAAGATACAACATAATCAAAGCACAGGAAATGAGTCGGAGAAAATCATCAAATCCTTCCTCACTCGAACCTCGATCCATTCGGGGGCTAATGATGATGTTATGTACCTAGGTAGGGTCATGGACCTATCTAGGATACCATACCCAAGGACATCCTTAGACGAAGCTACCTTCCAGTCGACCAAGAGAGACTCCACTCGACCGGCTAAAAGACACTCGACGAACCTAAAGACACTCGACCATGAAGACTCACTCGACCATCAGGAGTTCAGGATCTACTCTGTATCCAAACGGTCTGTAATTAAGTAGTCTTAATGGTCATGATGACACTTTATGTAGGGTCTTACCAGTAACGCTCGGCCTTAATGTACTTTAACCCTCTGCTACGTGGGTTGGCTGGGGTCCTGGCGTCCTCTGTATAAGCCACCCCCCTCCACTGGTAGAAGGGTTCACACCCCTGTAACTCATATACACATAAACCAGTTGACCGCCTCCGGGCTCCGAGACGTAGGGCTTTTACTTCCTCAGAGAAGGGCCTGAACTCGTTAAACACTCGTGTGTACAACTACTCCATAGCTAGGATCTTGCCTCTCCATACCTACCCCCCATTCTACTGTCAGACTTAGAACCACGACACATGGCGCGCGAGTCTCTCCGCGGTCCAGCAGCGATCTTGACACGCCAACCAGTGGAAGAACTTCACCTTGGGCGGCGCCCAGCTCCTCCAGATGAGTTTCCAAGAATTGCAGCTCGTCGCGCCCTGGAAGGTTGCCCGGTAGCAGGATTGGGCTGTGTAAACACCGTTGGCTGTCCACCTCCAGAGTAACCTGTCTGGCTCATTGGACAGCTCGACATGCTGGACAAGGTGCCAGAGCTTCAAGTATTGACCAATCTCTGGGATGCCTAGCAGGCCATGGATGTCACACGCCCATCTGTTGCCGGCGAGGGCCTCCGCCACTGTAGTGGATTTCCTGCGCCGTTTGGGGATGCACAGGATAAGCATGGGCGCGATCTCGTGGACGGATTGGCCGCCGAGCCAACGGTCCTCCCAGAAAAGGGATGTCCTGCCATCATCGATAGCCATGGTCGTGGAAGCGTAAAAGAGCGCTCGCTCCTCCGTCGTGAATTGCAGGTCCAGCCCCTGCCAAGCTCGATCCGAGTCCGTGCGCGCGAGCCATAGCCAGCGCAGCCGGAGCGCTAGTCCCGTGCGCTCGAGGTCCCTGACGCCGAGGCCACCATATTCGAGTGGACGGAAGACCCGACACCAGTTGACGTGGCAGTGACCACCGTGGGCGTCCGCGCGGCCGGCCCAAAGGAAACCGCGCTGAATCTTCTCCAGTTGCTTCAGGGTTTTCTTTGGAGGCGCTAGCGCAAGCAGTTGATGGATCGGTATCGCACTAAGCACCGACTTGACGAGTGCTAGGCGTCTCGCTTTGTTCATCAGCCAAGCTTTCCAGGAGGGTAGCCGGCCCGCCACCGCGTCGACGAGGGGTTGCAGCTGGGCTGCGGATGGGCGGCGAGTGGAGAGCGGGATGCCGAGATAGGTGACCGGCAAGGCCACGAGGGGCACCCAAGTGGCTCCAATAGCCCCTCGCCGTGGCCGTCGGCATGAAGGATCATGGCCGAGCTCTTGGCATAATTCACCCGTAGCCCAGACGTTGTACCGAACATGTCCAGGATGCCCTTGACAGTGGCAATTTCCTTGTTAGTGGCATGGCAGAAAAGCATCACATCATCGGCGTAGAGAGATATCACCGGGATGGCTCGCGGGGGGTGCAGCTGCTGGAGGATACCCGTTTGCAGAGTGAGACGCATCAGCCTCCCAAGGGTGTCCACCGCCAGCACGAAGAGTTGTGGGGAGGTGGAGTCACCTTGTCTCAGGCCGCGACGGTGCCAGATTGGAGGGCCGGGGACTCCATTGACCATGACCCGCGTGCTAGCCGAGGAGAGTAGAATGGCCAGCCACTCCCGGAATCGCTCCCCGAACCCATACTGGCGCAGCACCTCAAAGAGAAAGGGCCAAGAGATAGAGTCGAAGGCGCGTGTGAGGTCGAGCTTTAGCATGATCCTGGGCGCGCCAAGTTGGTGCAGCATCTTGAGGGATTGCCGGACTAGAACGAAGTTGTCGTGGAGGCTACGTCCAACAATGAATGCATTTTGGTTGCGGCTGACTAGGGTGTCGAGCTTGGGGGCGAGGCGCAATGATAGGACCTTCGCGAAGATCTTGGCCACAATGTGTATCAAGCAGATCGGCCGGTAGTCACCAAGCTTGTGAGCGTCCGCACGCTTAGGCAGCAAGGTTAGCAGCGCTTGGTTAAGCTTGTTGAACCCGCGTCCACGCATCGTGTATAGCAGCTCAAAGACGTCCCATATGTCATGGTGGATGATGCTCCAGCAGGCGCGCAGGAACTCCGCGGTGAAACCATCCGGATCGGGTGCTTTGCGCGCCGGCATGCGCTTGACCGCATCCCATATTTCCTCCTGGCTGAATGGCGCGTCTAGGCATGCGAGGTCACCGGGCGCGATGAGTTGAGAGAGGTCTAGCGTGTGCGCCCGGTCTGCAGCAGTGCCCAGCAAGCCATCGAAGTGCGAGAACGCAGCGTTGGCCATCTCCTCGTGGTCCGTGAGCACCTGCCCGTAAACGTCGAGGCTATAGATTCGGTTCTTCTGACGTCGATAGGAGCATTGCCGATGGAAGAAGCTCGTATTGGCGTGTTGAGAGACGCGATCCAGGCACGCTGCCGAGCGATCGTGCGCTCCATGGATGCCATGCCGAGGTAGGCAAGCTTGAGCTGCTTGAGGAGCCATTCCTCCGGAGGCGAGAGCACTCAATCCTCCCGCGCTTTGTCAAAGCGCATGACCAGCTCGCATGATATGGCGAGCTTGTCTCGAATGTTGCCCGTGGCCTTGGCGCTCCAGCTTGATAAGCGGCGAGCAGTGGCCTGGAGACGTTTGACCAGCCGCCAGAACGGGTCATCATCATGCACCGAGCTCCACGCCGCGGTAACGGTGTCGTGGAAGCCATCAAGTCTGAGCCAATAGTCCTCGAAATGGAAGCATTTGTGCACAACCAGCATGGGGGAGCAATCAAGCAGCAGCGGGCAGTGATCCGACACGACCGAAGCGAGGCACCGGAGGTGGCATTCGCCGTGCGCATCTTCCCAGTCTGACATGCAAAGGACGCATTCCAGGTGCACTAACGCGGGCGGCGATTGCTCATTTGACCATGTGAAGCGACGCCCGTTAAGATATATCTCCTTCAAGGCGAGGTCATTGATGGCACGGCGGAATCTACCCATCATGCGCCGGTGCAGGCCACCCATGTTCTTGTCCTCGGCGCGGTATATGAGGTTGAAATCACCACATAGCATCCATGGGCTGGGGCAAGCCACCCGAATATCGCGCAGCTCTTGGAGGAACAAGATTTTATCCGCGTCGTCTTGGGGTCCGTAGACCGTCGTCAGCCACCACGGCGTCCCGGAGGCCAGGGATACCTTGGCCGTGAGCGCGTTCCGCGTGAGCAGCGGGTCGGAGATCGTGACCGCCCTGCTCTTCCATGCCAAGAGAATGCCGCCTCGCGTGCCATCAACCGGCAGGTATGCGAAGTCGTTGAACTCGGAGCCGAGGATGTAAAGCACAATGGGCGAGTAAATCAAGGCCATCTTTGTTTCCTGAAGACATACAATGGAGGCTCCGGTGGTGCCCAGCAGGGAGCGGATCGCACTACGACGGGCACGCGAGTTGAGGCCGTACATTCCAAACAACGATTTTTAGTCCGTGATCCATGAACAAGAGGTCGATGATGAGTGGCCGGCAGCCCTAACTGTCACCAGCAACAGACGTGCACGTGGGAGAGGCGAAGCACGCTGGGATATCCCTATCAACCAGGGCAGCGATGGCCTTGAGCATGGACAGGGGGATCGGCGCCACGAACATGTCGTCGTCGGCCTTCATCTTGATGGCAGTGATCTTCTGGTTGGTGCCAACGATCCCCAGTGTGCGTAGGATCTGCATATGGGCCCTTTGTTCAGCCGTCAGCGGCGCCGCCGTGCGTGCGGCCGTAGCCACGGAGCGGCCATGTCGTGGGGCGAAGTTGAGGGGACGACATGGCCTCTTCCCTGGAGTCGGCAGAGACACGCTGATGTGCTTCGTGGCTGCGGCCAAGAACTCGCCAAGCGTCCAGGCCTGTTGCATGGTCGCACAGCTGTGTGAATGGCGCATCGTGATCGGTGGCGATGCGAACCGTCCCGGTGTCGAGGAGCGGGGCTCAGGTGGAGGTGCAGTTGATCTCTGAACATCATTGGGTGTTGGCGTGGTGGATCCTCTGGGCCTCTGCAGGATGGTTGGCCTCTGGACCCCGGCTTCCGGCATCCCAGTGGCACCCGGCTCGTCATCAGCTGCAAGCTAGGGCGCGGTTGGAGATTCAGCCGTATCATGGAGTGGCCCAACCCCATTTGGCCCATCAGGCCCATCAGGGGCGCTACAGTTGGGGGAGGGGGCCACGGTCGCTGGTATGATGGCAGTTTGGGCGGCAACCAATGTGTCTTCTCCCGCCAGAGCCGCAGAGATGGGGGCGGGAGACGCCGATGACCGGTCAGCTGTGGTGTCAGGGCCCGCGGGACCGACATGGGTATGCGAGTTGCTGCTTTTCCCCGACAAGGCAGCAGGCGATCCTGGCCGTTCTGGATCTCCTGGCGCCACAGGCTGTGAGTCTGGGATCTGGCACAAAAGGGCAAGATCTCGACACGGTGATGGATCAGCAGCGGCAGAAGCGGGCCCTGCAGAATCATCCTCGGGATCGTGGGAGGATCCCAAGTTTGAACTTCCCTGGCCTTCCGGCTCCTCAGCGACTGGTGATAGCGCGCCAGCTGGCCCCTGCGCAGCCGACCGCGCGTCGTCATCGGGAGCGACAGCCGTTCGCGTAGGATTTGCTGCCAAAGCCTGCAGCTGTGGCCTTTTCTTTTTCCTCTTTTTCCTTTTTTGGCGCGGTGACGAGATCGAACCGGGCCCAGCTGACCCGGCCATGACAACATGCCGTCCCGCGACGGCCGGACTGGAGACGCCGCCGCTGCGACCATTGCCGGCCGTGGCCAGGCGGTCGCCGTGTTCAGCCCATCAGCCCACCCAGAGCGGTAGCTGGTGTTGGGGAACGTTGCATAAAATAAAAAAATTCCTACGTTCACCAAGATCAATCTATGAGTTCATCTAGCAACGACAGAGAGGAGTGCATCTACATACCCTTGTAGATCAAGAGCGGAAGCGTTCAAGAGAACGGGGTTGAGGGAGTCGTACTCGTCGTGATCCAAATCACCGGAGATCCTAGCGCCAAACGGACGGCACCTCCGCGTTCAACACATGTACGGTCAGAGTGACGTCTCCTCCTTCTTGATCCAGCAAGGGGGAAGGAGAGGTTGATGAAGATCCAGCAGCACGACGGCGTGGTGGTGGATGCAGTAGGGATTCGGCAGGGCTTCGCCAAGCGACTACGGGAGGGAGAGGTGTAGCAAGGGGGGAAGGGAGGCGCCAGGTGTCAGGGTGAGGCTGCCCTCCCACCCCCCCTCTTTATATAGGGACCCCAGGGGGGCGCGGGCCCTATGATATGGGATCTCCTAGGGGGGGCGGCCAAGGGGGGAAACTTGCCCCCCAAGGTAAGTGGAGGCGCCCCCTCCCCTAGGGCTCCCAACCCTAGGCGCAGAGGGGGGGCCAGGGGGGGTTCACCAGCCCACCAGGGGCTGTTTCCCCTCCCACTTCAGCCCATGGGGCCCTCCAGGATAGGTGGCCCCACCCGGTGGACCCCCGGGACCCTTCCGGTGGTCCCGGTACAATACCGGTGACCCCCGAAACTTTCCCGATGGCCGAAACTCGACTTCCCATATATAATTCTTTACCTCCGGACCATTCTGGAACTCCTCGTGATGTCCGGGATCTCATCCGGGACTCCGAACAACTTTCGGTTTGCTACATACTAATATCTTTACAACCCTAGCGTCACCGAACCTTAAGTGTGTAGACCCTACGGGTTCGGGAGACACGCAGACATGACCGAGACTGCTCTCCGGTCAATAACTAACAGCGGGATCTGGATACCCATGTTGGCTCCCACATGCTCCTCGATGATCTCATCGGATGAACCACGATGTCGAGGATTCAAGCAACCCCGTATACAATTCCCTTTGTCAATCGGTATTTTCCTTGCCCGAGATTCGATCGTCGGTATCCCAATACCTTGTTCAATCTCATTATCGGCAAGTCACTTTACTCGTACCGTAATGCATGATCCCGTGACCAGACACTTGGTCACTTTGAGCTCATTATGATGATGCATTACCGAGTGGGCCCAGTGATACCTCTTCGTCATACCGAGTGACAAATCCCAGTCTCGATCCGTGTCAACCCAACAGACACTTTCGGAGATACCCGTAGTATACCTTTATAGTCACCCAGTTATGTTGTGATGTTTGGTACACCCAAAGCACTCCTACGGTATCCGGGAGTTACACGATCTCATGGTCTAAGGAAAAGATACTTGACATTGGAAAAGCTCTAGCAAAACGAACTACACGATCTTGTGCTATGCTTATGATTGGGTCTTGTCCATCACATCATTCTCCTAATGATGTGATCCCGTTATCAAAGACATCCAATGTCCATAGTCAGGAAACCATGACTATCTGTTGATCAACGAGCTAGTCAACTAGAGGCTCACTAGGGACATGTTGTGGTCTATGTATTCACACGTGTATTACGATTTTCGGATAATACAATTATAGCATGAATAAAAGACAATTATCGTGAACAAGGAAATATAATAATAATCCTTTTATTATTGCCTCTAGGGCATATTTCTAACAGTCTCCCACTTGCACTAGAGTCAATAATCTAGTTACATTGTGATGAATCGAACACCCATAGAGTTCTGGTGTTGATCATATTTTGCTCGCGGAAGAGGTTTAGTCAATGCATCTGCGACATTCAGATTCGTATGTACTTTGCAAATATCTATGTCTCCATCTTGAACATTTTCATGGATGGAGTTGAAACGACACTTGATGTGCCTGGTCTTCTTGTGAAACCTGGGCTCCTTGGCAAGGGCAATAGCTCCAGTGTTGTCACAGAAGAGAGTGACCGGCCCCGACACATTGGGTATGACTCCTAGGTCGGTGATGAACTCCTTCATCCATATTGCTTCATGCGCTGCCTCCGAGGCTGCCATGTACTCCGCTTCACATGTAGATCCCGCCACGACGCTCTGCTTGCAACTGTACCAGCTTACTGCTCCACAATTCAACATATACATGTATCCGGTTTGTGACTTAGAGTCATCCAGATCTGTGTCGAAGCTAGCGTCGACGTAACCCTTTACGATGAGCTCTTCGTCACCTCCATAAACGAGAAACATGTCCTTTGTCCTTTTCAGGTACTTAAGGATATTCTTGACCGCTGTCCAGTGTTCCTTGCCGGGATTACTTTGGTACCTTCCTACCAAACTTACGGCAAGGTTTACATCAGGTCTGGTACACAGCATGGCATACATAATAGATCCTATGGCTGAGGCATAGGGGATGACACTCATCTCTTCTTTATCTTCTGCCGTGGTAGGGCATTGAGCCGAGCTCAATCTCACACCTTGCAATACAGGCAAGAACCCTTTCTTGGACTGATCCATATTGAACTTCTTCAATATCTTATCAAGGTATGTGCTTTGTGAAAGACCTATGAGGCGTCTCGATCTATCTCTATAGATCTTGATGCCTAATATGTAAGCAGCTTCTCCGAGGTCCTTAATTGAAAAACACTTATTCAAGTAGGCCTTAATGATGTCCAAGAGTTCTATATCATTTCCCATCAAAAGTATGTCATCTACATATAATATGAGAAATGCTACAGAGCTCCCACTCATTTTCTTGTAAATGCAGGCTTCTCCATAAGTCTGCATAAACCCAAACGCTTTGATCATCTCATCAAAGCGAATGTTCCAACTCCGAGATGCTTGCACCAGCCCATAAATGGATCGCTGGAGCTTGCATACCTTGTTAGCATTCTTAGGATCGACAAAACCTTCTGGCTGCATCATATACAGTTCTTCCTTAAGATAGCCGTTAAGCAATGCCGTTTTGACGTCCATCTGCCATATCTCATAATCATAGTATGCGACAATTGCTAACATGATTCGGACGGACTTCAGCTTCGCTATGGGAGAGAAAGTCTCATCGTAGTCAACCCCTTGAACTTGCCGATAACCCTTAGCAACAAGTCGAGCTTTATAGATGGTAATATTACCATCCGCGTCCGTCTTCTTCTTAAAGATCCATTTGTTTTCTATCGCTCGCCGATCATCGGGCAAGTCTGTCAAAGTCCATACTTTGTTTTCATACATGGATTCTATCTCGGATTGCATGGCTTCAAGCCATTTGTTGGAATCTGGGCCCGCCATCGCTTCTTCATAGTTCGAAGGTTCATCGTTGTCTAACAACATGATTTCCAGGACAGGGTTGCCATACCACTCTGGTGTGGAACGTGTCCTTGTGGACCTACGAAGTTCCATAGCAACTTGATCCGAAGTAACTTGATCATCATCATTAATTTCCTCTCCAGTCGGTGTAGGCACCACATGAACATTTTCCTGAGCTGCACTACTTTCCGGTTCAAGAGGTAGTACTTCATCGAGTTCTACTTTCCTCCCACTTACTCCTTTCGAGAGAAACTCTTTTTCCAGAAAGGATCCGTTCTTGGCAACAAAGATCTTGCCTTCGGATCTAAGGTAGAAGGTATACCCAATGGTTTCCTTAGGGTATCCTATGAAGATGCATTTTTCCGGCTTGGGTTCGAGCTTTTCAGGTTGAAGTTTCTTGACATAAGCATCGCATCCCCAAACTTTTAGAAACGGCAGCTTAGGTTTCTTCCCAAACCATAATTCATACGGTGTCGTCTCAACGGATTTAGATGGTGCCCTATTTAAAGTGAATGTAGCTGTCTCTAGAGCGTATCCCCAAAATGATAGCGGTAAATCGGCAAGAGACATCATAGATCGTAGCATATCCAATAGAGTGCGATTACGACGTTCGAACACACCGTTATGCTGAGGTGTTCCAGGCGGCGTGAGTTGTGAAACGATTCCACATTTCCTTAAGTGCGTAACAAATTCGTGACTTAAATATTCTCCTCCATGATCTGATCGTAAGAACTTTATTTTTCGGTCATGTTGATTCTCTACTTCATTCTGAAATTCCTTGAACTTTTCAAAGGTCTCAGACTTTTGTTTCATCAAGTAGACATACCCATATCTACTTAAGTCATCAGTGAGAGTGAGAACATAATGATATCCTCCGCGAGCCTCAACGCTCATTGGACCACACACATCAGTATGTATGATTTCCAATAAGTTGGTTGCTCGCTCCATTGTTCCGGAGAACGGAGTCTTGGTCATTTTGCCCATGAGGCATGGTTCACATGTGTCAAATGATTCATAATCGAGAGACTCTAAAAGTCCATCAGCATGGAGATTCTTCATGCGCTTGACACCAATGTGACCAAGGCGGCAGTGCCACAAGTATGTGGGACTATCGTTATCAACTTTACATCTTTTGGTATTCACACTATGAATATGTGTAACATTACGTTCGAGATTCATTAAGAATAAACCATTGACCATCGGGGCATGACCATAAAACATATCTCTCATATAAATAGAACAACCATTATTCTCGGATTTAAATGAGTAGCCATCTCGTATTAAACGAGATCCAGATACAATGTTCATGCTCAAACTTGGCACTAAATAACAATTATTGAGGTTTAAAACTAATCCCGTGGGTAAATGTAGAGGCAGCGTGCCGACGGTGATCACATCGACCTTGGAACCATTCCCGACGCGCATCGTCACCTCATCCTTCGCTAGTCTCCGCTTATTATGCAGCTCCTGCTGTGAGTTACAAATATGAGCAACGGCACCGGTATCAAATACCAAGGAGTTACTACGAGTACTGGTAAGGTACACATCAATTACATGTATATCACATATACCTTTAGTGTTGCCGGCCTTCTTGTCCGCTAAGTATTTGGAGCAGTTCCGCTTCCAGTGACCCTTCCCTTTGCAATAAAAGCACTCAGTCTCAGGCTTGGGTCCATTCTTTGACTTCTTCCCGGCAACTGGCTTACCGGGCGCGGCAACATCTTTGCCGTCCTTCTTGAAGTTCTTCTTACCCTTGCCCTTCTTGAACTTAGTGGTTTTATTGACCATCAACACTTGATGTTCCTTCTTGATTTCTACCTCTGCTGACTTCAGCATTGAAAATACTTCAGGACTAGTTTTCACCATCCCCTGCATATTGTAGTTCATCACAAAGCTCTTGTAGCTCGGTGGGAGCGACTGAAGGATTCTATCAATGACCGCCTCGTCCGGGAGGTTAATGTCCAGCTGGGACAGGCGGTTGTGCAACCCAGACATTTTGAGTATGTGCTCACTGACAGAACTATTTTCCTCCATCTTACAACTATAGAACTTGTCGGAGACCTCATATCTCTCGACCCGGGAATGAGCTTGGAAAACCATTTTCAGCTCCTCGAACATCTCATATGCTCCGTGTTGCTCAAAACGCTTTTGGAGCCCCGGTTCTAAGATGTAAACCATGCCGCACTGAACGAGGGAGTAATCATCAGCACGTGACTGCCAAGCGTTCATAACGTCTTGGTTCTCTGGGATGGGTGCTTCACCTAGCGGTCCTTCTAGGACATATGCTTTCTTGGCAGCTATGAGGATGATCCTCAGGTTCCGGACCCAGTCCGTATAGTTGCTGCCATTATCTTTCAGCTTGGTTTTCTCTAGGAATGCGTTGAAGTCCATGTTGACATGAGCGTTGGCCATTTGATCTACAAGACATTTTTGCAAAGATTTTAGACTAAGTTCATGATAATTAAGTTCATCTAATCAAATTATTTAATGAACTCCCACTCAGATTTGACATCCCTCTAGTCATCTAAGTGTTACATGATCCGAGTCGACTAGGCCGTGTCCGATCATCACATGAGACGGACTAGTCATCATAGGTGAACATCTCCATGTTGATCGTATCTTCCATACGACTCATGTTCGACCTTTCGGTCTCTGTGTTCTAAGGCCATGTCTGTACATGCAAGGCTCGTCAAGTTAACCTAAGTGTTTTGCATGTGTAAAACTATCTTACACTCGTTGTATGTGAATGTAGGAATCTATCACACCCGATCATCACGTGGTGCTTCGAAACAACGAACTTTAGCAACGGCGCACAGTTAGGGGGAACACTTTCTTGAAATTATTATGAGGGATCATCTTATTTACTACTGTCGTTCTAAGTAAACAAGATGCATAAACATAATAAACATCACATGCAATTAAATAGTAGTGACATGATATGGCCAATATCATATAGCTCCTTTGATCTCCATCTTCGGGGCTCCACGATCATCTTCGTCACCGGCATGACACCATGATCTCCATCATCATGATCTCCATCATCGTGTCTCCATGAAGTTGCTCGCCAACTATTACTTCTACTACTATGGCTAATGGTTTAGCAATAAAGTAAAGTAATTACATGGCGTTAAATCATTGACACGCAGGTCATACAATAATTAAGACAAATCATGTGGCTCCTACCGGTTTTCATACTCATCGACATGCAAGTCGTGATTCCTATTACAAGAACATGATCTCATACATCACATTATATCGTTCATCATTCATCACAACTTTTGGCCATATCACATCACAAAGCAATTGCTGCAAAAACAAGTTAGTCGTCCTCTAATTGTTGTTGCATCTTTTACGTGGCTGCAATAGGGTTCTAGCAAGAACGTTTTCTTACCTATGAAAAAGCCACAACGTGATTTGTCAACTTATATTTACCCTTCATAAGGACCCTTTTCATCGAATCCGCTCCAACTAAAGTGGGAGAGACAGACACCCGCTAGCCACCTTATGCAACTAGTGCATGTCAGTCGGTGGAACCTGTCTCACGTAAGCGTACGTGTAAGGTAGGTCCGGGCCGCTTCATCCCACAATACCGCTGAAGCAAAATAAGACTAGTAGTGGCAAGAAAGTTGACAACATCTACGCCCACAACTACGCATAGACCTAGCTCTGATACAACTGTTGGGGAACGTTGCATAAAATAAAAAAATTCCTACGTTCACCAAGTTCAATCTATGAGTTCATCTAGAAACGATAGAGAGGAGTGCATCTACATACCCTTGTAGGTCGAGAGCGGAAGCGTTCAAGAGAACGGGGTTGAGGGAGTCGTACTCGTCGTGATCCAAATCACCGGAGATCCTAGCGCCGAACGGACGGCACCTCCACGTTCAACACACGTACGGTCAGCGTGACGTCTCCTCCTTCTTGATCTAGCAAGGGGGAAGGAGAGGTTGATGAAGATCCAGCAGCACGACGGCGGGGTGGTGGATGCAGCAGGGATCCGGCAGGGCTTCGCCAAGCGACTACGGGAGGGAGAGGTGTAGCAAGGGGGGAAGGGAGGCGCCAGGAGTCAGGGTGCGGCTGCCCTCCCACCCCCCCTCTTTATATAGGGACCCCAGGGGGGCGCCGGCCCTAGGAGATGGGATCTCCTAGGGGGGGCGGCGGCCAAGGGGGGAAACTTGCCCCCCAAGGCAAGTGGAGGCGTCTCCTCCCCTAGGGTTCCCAACCCTAGGCGCAGAGGGGGCCCAGGGGGGCGCACCAGCCCACCAGGGGATGGTTCCCCTCCCACTTTGGCCCATGGGCCCCTCCGGGATAGGTGGCCCCACCCGATGGACCCCCGGGACCCTTCCGGTGGTCTCGGTACAATACGGGTGATCCCCGAAACTTTCCCGATGGTCGAAACTCGACTTCCCATATATAATTCTTTACCTCTGGACCATTCTGGAACTCCTCGTGACGTCCGGGATCTCATCCGGGACTCCGAACAACTTTCGGTTTGCTGCATACTAATATCTTTACAACCCTAGCGTCACCGAACCTTAAGTGTGTAGACCCTACGGGTTCGGGAGACACGCAGACATGACCGAGACTGCTCTCCGGTCAATAACCAATAGCGGGATCTGGATCTCATCGGATGAACCATGATGTCGAGGATTCAAGCAACCCCGTATACAATTCCCTTTGTCAATCGGTATTTTACTTGCCCGAGACTCGATCGTCGGTATCCCAATACCTTATTCAATCTCGTTACCGGCAAGTCACTTTACTCGTACCGTAATGCATGATCCCGTGACCAGACACTTGGTCACTTTGAGCTCATTATGATGATGCATTACCGAGTGGGCCCAGTGATACCTCTTCGTCATACCGAGTGACAAATCCCAGTCTCGATCCGTGTCAACCCAACAGACACTTTCGGAGATACCCGTAGTATACCTTTATAGTCACCCAGTTACGTTGTGACGTTTGGTACACCCAAAGCGCTCCTACGGTATCTGGGAGTTACACGATCTCATGGTCTAAGGAAAAGATACTTGACATTGGAAAAGCTCTAGCAAAACGAACTACACGATCTTGTGCTATGCTTATGATTGGGTATTGTCCATCACATCATTCTCCTAATGATGTGATCCCGTTATCAAAGACATCCAATGTCCATAGTCAGGAAACCATGACTATCTGTTGATCAACGAGCTAGTCAACTAGAGGCTCACTAGGGACATGTTGTGGTCTATGTATTCACACGTGTATTACAATTTCCGGATAATACAATTATATCATGAATAAAAGACAATTATCATGAACAAGGAAATATAATAATAATCCTTTTATTATTGCCTCTAGGGCATATTTCCAACAGCTGGTATGCCAAGCAGGCGCATCCATGGTCATGCCATCCGCCCGCCCGCCCGGCACTGCATCGCTACGCCTTCGTTTTCGGCTACGGTGCCTTGCACGACCGTGACAGGTGCCCTGGCCTTGGCCGTGTCCATTGCCGTCACCGCCTCTGCCGGGGTCGTCGTTAGCCTAGGCACCGGGGAGAGGCGCCCTGAGCGGGGCGGATCGTGCGAGCACGATGGAGACAGGGTACGTGAGCGTCCTGACCTCCGGCGCCTCAGAGGGGATGTGGGCCGGCAGCAACTTGACAATCTCCAGGATCCCGGCACGGCGGATGTCGGTAGGGTCATGCACACGGGCGGACAGGCGAAAGACGGCCAGGTCCTCGCGAGAGCGCCTGCGGGGGTGCAGCCGCTCGACCCAACAGATCACTTCGAGGATGTGCTCGGCGGTGGAGAGGTGCCAAGCTTGGGCGGGGATGCCACGGAGCTCAAGCTCGAAGCGGTGTTCAAACCCGCCGGCGCCAGCATGCGCGAGCTTGCACCAGGGCCGCTGCGACAGCGCGAACCGTGGCGAGCTGATGAAGTGCTCGCCATTCAGACACGCATGGTGTCCAGGGAGGAGAAGAGGATGAGGAAGTCCTCGGGGTGGTGCAGGTGCACGGTGAAGTTTCCTTCGCAGAGCTCAAGGGAGCGGTAGAGCAGCTCGGCCACCTCGGTTGCGGCCACCTGTGGCCTGTTGCCGGTGATGGATGCCACTATGGCGCGGCCAAGGACCCGTTCGGCCTCCTCCATCTCCATGGACTGCGCCATGATGACCCGCACGGGCACGTCGGGGCGCGGTTGAGGAGCAGGTGCCGGCGAGGGGAGAGCGGGAGGCGCCGACGGGGTGGTGGCTCGATGATGCACGGGGGGAACCGGGGCATGGCCGTCATGGCCAGGGCGACAGAGCGAGGTCGTGCGCCGTCGTTGCACCGGACGTTGCAGTCGCGAGACTCATGGTCTGAGGTGAGGCAGCGCCTGCACCAGACGTTGTTGGTGTAGTCGCGGACCCGGTGGCGGTGGTCGAGGCGTCTGAAGCACAGCCCAGCCACCTCCTCCGGAGACGGGCTGCGATGGCGAGGAGGTGAGCGGCTGGCGGTGCCGTCCTGGCTCGGGTGGCGGCGGCGATTCCTGCGCCGCGGTTGCTGGTACCCGTCCGCGTTGAGCACGGCCCCGCCGGAAACGCGGTGCACCTCCGAGCGGGGGCCAAGGCGTTGCCTGGCGGGCACGCGGGCGGCTGGCGAGGTGCGGTCGGGGGTTCTAGCAGCCGGCGGTGCAGCAGGGGCCGGCGGGGTGAGCGTGACGTCCCGGTAGGACCGCACCGAGGACTCGCTCGCCCAGCTGATCCAGCGTTCTCCAGAGGACACACGCTCGCCGGAGAGGGTCACCCGGTAGTCGGCAGGGGGGCGCCTGGGGCCTCCATGGCAGGCACGAGGGGAGGGGAGGGCTGGGGTTGGGCTACCGGCGGGGAGTGACGGCGGCAGACTGGGGCGTCTCGGAGGGGCTAGAGGGTGGGAGCGGAGATCTTGGTAAAGACAAATGCTGTTGAATGAAATGTTATGATGTTCTACGTTTTTTATTGATCTCTTCGGGCTGTTTGACACCCTGGTCGGGCCTACTCTAAATTGATCCATCAAATCGACTGTACTCCCCTCATGTTCGCCCTCCCTTTCTCCGCCATCTGATTTTGCCGTTCTAGATATTGACATCGAGTACCCTAGCCCCCACCGTCAGCATGGATGATGCCTTGGCGGAGTTCATGTTGCTCTCGGTTATCGTCTCTTGCAAGGCGGAGAACATCGCCCGAAGGGATCGACGCACCCGACCGGCGGCAGTGTGTTTGGGAAGCTGTGGAGAAGGCAACTTTGGTGAAGGTCGGTGACATGGACTTGGGAGCGTTCGGTCCGGCAACCGCTTTTGTGCCTTCCACCATGACCGTGAGAAGGAAGAAGTCGTCGGCCGAGCCTGACTCCATTTCGGCCTCCCAATGGGTGGGCATCGCGGATCGCTAGATGAAAGAGGATGATGCCATGGGCATAGTGTATGACTCGTCGCAACTCCAACAGAGCGGACAACGTCAGAGAATGCCGGCGTCGAGCATGCCATGTGTTGTTCGACGATATGGTCGACCAAGATACGGTACATTCTTGCCCTATATGCCATGTATCGATTGCTTTGTTTGATGGACATACCATTTGATCAACTAGAGATGGTAGTTTCATTACGGTGCATATTGTAGAACACACTCATGATGAACATGATACATGATGGTCAAGAACGCATTTTGACTTGGGTGATACCAATTTCCCTATACTTGATGTTGGAAAAACATCACGCCTTAAAAAAAGATACCAAAGGCAATAGGTCCGACATTCACAAGTCATGAATATGTATTGTTGTGTGAATCTTTGTTGGCCACGAGCACATATCCCACTGGTGGAACTGGGCAAAAGGGCGTCAAGTATTGGTAAAAAATAATCTATAAACACTACCGTGAACACAAGAACTATGTGGCCGCACGCTATCCATATCACCCACAACTAGACCTTTCTCCAACATAGGTCGCCCTTCATCCAAGAGAGCGTCTACAAGCTTTGCGGTTACTATACACAAATGGTCAGCTAGAACCAAAGTGTCATTGGACTGAGTGGCCATGTAAGTTTGACTTACTTTACATTGTCATCATTTGTATTTCATTATGGTTTTGCATTGTTTTGAGTGATTCTTGTTTTGCTAGTTGGGTTTGGGGGCCACTTTGTACAACCAAACTGAGGGCAAGCCATCCACTTTGTCCCATTATTGGCTGAAGTTGAATTGGAAAGCAAAGTAGCAATATGTCGTTGAAGAGCTCAAAATGGCATCAAGAAGTTAGAGAGCGGTGGCTCAACTTCTCAACAATCTATTGGATTGGACTACAAAGAGGAGCAAAGTGAAGGGGCCGATGTAGAAGGGACTGTGCCAAAAAAATCTCTTCCATGTGACGGGCATTTTGCTTGTTGCGCTGTCATTTCCATCACATGAAAGAGATTTTTTTTTCACGTGGAACGATGGTCTTGAGCCTATCGATCTTCCCCATGAGATGCTTGACTTGTTGTACTATGATCTATTAATTTCATGAGGCATTTATTTGGTTGATGAGTTATTTATGATTAGTAATCCAAATTTTTGAGTTTTGTGCTTCCGCCTAAATAACCTTATTTGCTAGCCTCTTCAGTGGCAAGCATTGCCCACTCTCACATTCAAACATGGTTTTACTGGCCCATGGTACTCAGGTACCAAGATAATTTTTTTTTTGAAACGAGGCAAAAGACTTGCCATTTTCATTGATTAAGAAGAAGTGAGAATTGCCCGGTTAATTAACGGAAAACCAGGCTAAAACCGATACAACCCAACCCATATAACATGGGCACCACCGACCAACCTGGCCACCGTCGTGGAACATGAGCTGCAAAGAAGAAAAGACATCCGTCGGGGAGTCGCAAGCGTCATCGTCATCACCGGTTACCTTCGAACGGGCGAATCTGACTTTACCATAGAGCTCCACCAACGAAGCCGCCCCCACAAACAGCTACACAGAGCAATGATGGCACATGCCAACAGATGGCCACACGCGCCAACAACCGACAACTCCGACTTTGACAACGAGCCTCACAAGGGAAATATGCAGGACTTGCAACATTCGTGCCCTAAAGAGCACCTCGGGCACGCCGGGAAGATCCGACTACCAAAGCCCGAGCTGCGACCCAAGCTCCTCTTGACGCATCATCGTTGCCAAACAGAAATCGGCGCCCCGAAACGGCTGCCTCAGCAAACCACGCGACGAAGATGCTGCCCTTCCACGCGGCAAAGATGCCGCCATCCCACGCGGCGAAGATGCCGCCCTTCCATGCGGCAAAGATGCCGCCATCACCGGTCTCAGGTTGTAGCCGGCTCCAAGATGATGCCCCCAAGGAGGAAGAAGACGTGATGTAACGCCCCGGATTCGATGCACCAGGTGTCTGCCAGTTATTCGCCGTAGTTGCCATGTCATTTGCTTGCGTGTTGCATTTTGCCATGTCATCACCTGCATTTCATCTGCATGTTTTACAAAACGTACATCCGTTCGGTTCTCCCGGTTCTCTCCGTTGTCCGTTCGGAGTCCGGACCTCTCGCGCGCGCCCGTCACCCCTCCCAGACCTTGTTTTCGTGAGCCGGTGTTAAACATTCTCGGAATGGACCGAGTCTTGCCAAGCGGCCTTGGTATAGCGCCGGTAGACCGCCTGTCGAGTTTCGTGCCATTTGGAGGTCGTTTGATACTCCAATAATTAACCGCTTAGCCCGAAACCTCCCTTTCTCTTTGCAGCCCAATGCCCTTCCAAACTGGCCCAAAACCCAGCAAACTCCCCTCCATGCTCTCGGTCGTTCGATCACGATCCGTGGCCGAAAACCGCTCCTCATTTGGACTCTCCTAGCTCCCAAAATCTATAAATATGCCCCTCTCCCCGAAATTCACGGATGAATTCTTCCCCCGAAACCCTAGCTTTTTCCCTCTCCGCCGCCGGACGCGTCCGCCCCCAGCCGGACACGTCCGCACCGCCGTGCCCAGCCAGCCAGATTCCGCCACATTAGCTCCCCGCCGGTCCTCTCTCTCTCCTCCTCCGCCGCACGGGCCCGCGAGCC
>NC_041381.1:392703718-392706350 GCF_002162155.2 Triticum dicoccoides
ACCTCCGCCTCCGCCGCCGAAGCCAGTCGGCCCCGCCGCCTCCTCGCCTCGTCGCCCACACCCACCGGAGGGGCCGCGCCGCCGCCCTGCCGCCCCGCACCGGCGCCCCTCCGCACCCGGCCGCGCCTCCTCGGCCGCGCCTCTCCCTCCTTGCCGGCCATCTCCGGTGATGCCCCGGCGAGATCCGGCCCGGATCCGCCCGTCTCCACCATCCCCACCAACTCCGGCGAGTCTCCGATCGTCCTCGAAGTCCGTGCCCGATCCAGCTCGAGGTTGACCCCGTTTTTTTCACCAAGTCCTTGATATTTTGTTATTTTCATGCCAAGTTCATCGCATCATATCTTTGCATCTGTAGCTCCGTTTCGTGCGTGTAATATGTCAAATTGTTCGTCTCAACGAGTACTTCATTTCATTCCATTGCATCATGTTCATTTGAGCTCATCTTGATGCCTGAATCTTTGTTGCAAGAGTGCTATATGATGTTGTCTACTGTCTGTTAACAGAACATGCTCATTTGTCATTTTTGCCATGTTTGATGTGTGCATCTTATGAGGTTGATGTCTACATGTGTTTTGAACTATGCCATGTCTTCTTTACAGAGGTGCTTACCATGTATTTTTGTGATTAATGTGGTGACTAGCACAATCATGTAAACTAGGCTTCGTGATGTTGCTGATTTTAGTCCCTGTTCTGCTGTTATTTTTATGACATGTAAACTTGATACTACAGAGAGATCCATGCATATTTTGAGATATTTAGTAAGGATGTTTTGAACATATGGTTATGCTCTATCCATCCGTGCCCCTGGTTGTAATTATAGCTTGCTGTAGCTTGTTGTAATCTTGCTCCAAAGTTGCTAAATAATGTTGCTGTCAGCCTGTTAACATTAAGTTCAGTTGTTGACATGATTGTTGTTAGTGATACATGCACCCTATGAACTTGCTCTTGCCATGCTTAGCTTCACAATCATGTCTTCTTACTGTTGGTTGCCTTGCCATGCCATGTATTGCTCTGTGGTGAGTGGCACAAGCTCACCAACATGCCTACTTATTGTTGTTCCTGTCACGTATGAATCTGTATTATAACTTGCTATGTTTACATGGGTGCCATCATATTTTCTGTTCCTTTTTGGCTCATGGTCAGTAAAGGACTTTTGTTCTATGGGTTTAGTATATTCATGCCATGCCTTTGTTTGCCATGATAAGTTCCTGTAACATGTTGTTTGAAAGCTCTAAACATTGCAACCTGATGTTATTTTCTGCAAAGTCTGAACTGTTATTATTTGCTATCTTGCCATGTGTGTTTGAGCATGTTCTAGTGATTTATGGAGATAGCTCAGTGTTCATGTTTTGTTATGCTTTACCTGTACATCATGCCCACGCCTTTTGTTTTCATATTGGGGTGCTGTAGCATATTGTTTTGATGCTTGCAATATGCCTAGTTGCTGTTTTGGACAGATTGTTGCTATAACTTCTATAGTGTTTGTGTGTTGAACCGTTGCTCCGTTTTGAGTGTGATCTATATGAAACTTGCTTAGAATTGCATGTAGTTTCATATTATCATGTTGCATCCTTGTTTTGAGGTGTTTTCTTGATGTTTGGGTGCATTTTGCATCAATGCCATGTTTCACTTGTTTTGCTCATATCTTCTAGGTCGTAGCTCCGAACTTAATGAACTTTATATGTAACTTGACTAGAATCTCGTGTAGATTATCTTGGTGCATTTTAACTTTCTGTTTAACAACTTGAACATAAGGTTTGTTCAGATCTGGACCAATTTCAAAAGTTGCATATGAGGACTTACCGGAATTGTTATATGTTGTTCCCGGCCTCATTTAAACTTGCCTTGTTGTGTTGCTCCGGTTTGCATCATCTCTTGCCATGAGTAGCTTCATGTAGCTTTGTCATGCATCATGCTTGTTATGCATCATGCCTTGTTCTTGTGTGGTGTGTTTACCATGTTGTGTGTTTCTTCTCGATAGTTCCTGTTTCATTGCGATCGTGAGGATTCATTCGTCTACGCTTGGTTCGGCTTCATACGTTCGTCTTCTTCATGGACTCGTTCTTCTTCCTTGCGGGATTTCAGGCAACATGACCGCTACCCTGGATCTCACTACTATCATTGCTATGCTAGTTGCTTCGTTCTATTGCTATGTTGCGTTACCTATCTTTTGCTCATC
Source organism: Triticum dicoccoides (assembly GCF_002162155.2). Classification (NCBI taxonomy): domain Eukaryota; kingdom Viridiplantae; phylum Streptophyta; class Magnoliopsida; order Poales; family Poaceae; genus Triticum; species Triticum dicoccoides. The sequence continues at coordinate 392,705,898 of NC_041381.1, forward strand.
AAGCCTCCCAAATTGCCATGAACCTCTAACCTTTGACAACCTTCCTAGCAAACCGTTGCTTGGCTATGTTACCGCTTTGCTCAGCCCTCTTATAGCGTTGCTAGTTGCAGGTGAAGTTGAAGATTTCTCCATGGTGGACATGATTATGTTGGGATATCACAATATCTCTTATATTATTAATGCATCTATATACTTGGTAAAGGGTGGAAGACTCGGCCTTTTGCCTGGTGTTTTGTTCCACTCTTGCCTCCCTAGTTTCCGTTATACCGGTGTTATGTTCCCGGATTTTGCGTTCCTTACACGGTTGGGTGATTTATGGGAGCCCCTTGACAGTTCGCTTTGAATAAAACTCCTCCAGCAAGGCCCAACCTTGGTTTTACCATTTGCCTTACCTAGCCCTTTTTTTCCTTGGGAGTCGCCCTCTCGAGGGTCATTTTATTTTACCCCCCCCCC
>NC_041381.1:392706557-392710821 GCF_002162155.2 Triticum dicoccoides
CCGGGCCGGTGCTCGTCATGAGTGTTGGTCCAACCCGTCAACCGCCGGTGGCCACCAGGGGCAACTCTGGGCTGGCCTACCGGAAGGTTGGACAATCAGGTGTGCCCTGAGAACGAGATATGTGCAGCTCCTATCAGGATTTGTCGGCACATTCGGGCGGCTTTGCTGGTCTTGTTTTACCATTGTCGAAATGTCTTGTAAATCGGGATTCCGAGTCTGATCGGGTCTTCCTGGGAGAAGGTATATCCTTCGTTGATCGCGAGAGCTTATCATGGGATAAGTTGGGACACCCGTGCAGGGTATAAACTTTCGAAAGCCGTGCCTGCGGTTATAGGCAGATGGGAATTTGTTAATGTCCGGTTGTAGATAACTTGACACCAGATCCGAATTAAAATGCATCAACCGCGTGTGTAGCCATGATGGTCTCTTTTCGGCGGAGTCCGGGAAGTGAACACGGTTTTGGGTTATGCTTGACGTCAGTAGGAGTTCAGGATCACTTCTTGATCATTGCTAGCTTCACGACCGTTCCGCTTGCTCTCTTCTCGCTCTTATTTGCGTATGTTAGCCACCATATATGCTTAGTCGCTGCTGCCACCTCACCACTTTACCCCTTCCTTACCCATTAAGCTTTGCTAGTCTTGATACCCATGGTAATGGGATTGCTGATTCCTCGTGGCTCACAGATTACTACAACAACAGTTGCAGGTACAGGTTATGCGATGATCTTGACGCGAGAGCGATGTTTGCTTGTTTTGGAGTTCTTCTTCTGCTTCTTCTTCGATCAGGGATAGGTTCCAGGTCGGCAGCCTGGGCTAGCAGGGTGGATGTCATTTGAATTTATGTTTGTGTTTTCATCCGTAGTTGGATGATGCTCTTGTGTATGGTGATGTTGTATTCATGTTGCACGATTTGCCTCTTGTATGTATCCCTATCTATTATGTAATGTTGATGTAATGATATCCACCTTGCAAAAGCATTTCAATATGCGATTCTATCCTTGGTGGGACCTTCGAGTCTCTTTAGGATAGTATCGCATATTGGGCGTGACAAGTTGGTATCAGAGCCTCGACCGACCCTAGGAGCCCCCTTGATTGATCGTGTAGTCTGGCCGATGTTGAGTCTAGAAGAAAACTGTTTTCGGAGTCTAGTTATATCGGGGAGTAGGAATTATTTTTACTCCTCAACCCCTTCGTCGCTCTGGTAAGGAATCTTGACGTAGGTGTTTTGAATTACTCCTCTTCCCCTTCAAATTTTTCTTTAGGATCACGCGGTTGGTTTTTTCCAATCGTTGGTTCTTAGCTCTTTTCATTCGGTGCATTTCTCGTCAAGTCGACTCGAGCCTCTTCATCTTTGCCAAGTTCAATCCTCAGTTGTTTTCTTTCCCACCCGCCCACCCTTTTTCATCTCGGAACCGGAGTCCGTAATCGAGTATCCACCCTACTCGTGCGAAGCCTTTGCTTTCTTTCCTCAATGATTTCAACCGGTGTTTTCTCTTCAAGATATTCGTTGTTTCCCCCTTCCAAGTTGCCTTTGTTTTCCCGCCCTCCCACCTTTTCCATCCCGGAGTCTGAGTCTCTTTTGACCATCAATTCCATTCGTGTGGAGCCCCTTCAATCTTCCCTCAATTATCTCAATCGGTGAATTCTCATCTCGTTTGACATTCTTCATCTCTTTTTCTTCTTCGGTGGATTCAATTCAAGTTTTTCGGTTGATCATATTCTTTCCCTTGGATCAAGTGTTTTCCCTGCTCGTTGGTCTCTTGCCAGTTTATCCTTCCGGAGTGTTCAAGACATCTCAGGAGATTCGTCTGTGTTTCAACTAATTCGAGGTTGTCACCTCATTCAAATATTTCAATTGTTCCGGTGCATCATCTATCTGTTCAATAATCCTTTTCAACGGTGTATTCTCTTCAGTGGGCCCTAACCCACAGGTCTTTTCCCAGGATCTTACCTGACTCTTCTAATTCCCCCGGAGTTATTCTCAATCCTTTTCAAAGTGTGTCGTAAGAATGGATTCCTTCAGTCACATGCCTTCCCCGAGATCGATTTCAAATCATTTTCATGGTTGGCTCAACCTCTTCGCTTTTCATTCTCCCAGAGTATCTCAGTAATTTTGGTGGTGTTTCTCGTCGTCATTTGAAGATCACAGAAGAGTTTTTTCCTCTAAATCTTGCCCATTCTCCCGAAGATTCATGGTTCTAGCTTCTTGTTATCCTCGAGAATTATTCCATTTGTCAGATATTCTTTTCTTACCCATCCAGAGTATGTCAGAAGTTGTTTTCCCGTTTCTTTTCACTGGAGGTCATTGTTCCAGAAGAATTCTTCGTCCTCACATTTTATCTACCGTTATCCAAATAATCCCGGTGCTTCCTTCAAGTGTTCTTTAATCAGCTCATGATCTCTTTGTCCTTTTGCATCTAAATCCCCTCGAGCATATTGATTCTTCTAATTCTTCCCGGTGATTCATTCTCTTTCATCAGTCATTTTTCTAATTCTTACGGTGGTCCGTTCAAGATTCTTTTCCCTTTATCATTCAATCCTACCGGTGGTTCATGAGGACCTTCTTAAGTTTGCGATATGTCTCTTCTCAATCCTTTTCAAGAAGAATAAGTAGTATGAGAAGTCCATTGCTTGTCATCAATTTAATTTGATGAAGGATAAGCATACAATAAATCTTATTCCTATTTCATCCAAGTGATTAATCCCTTCCTTCGGAGTTTGTTCTTGTTGAATAAATTCTAGTTCCAAGTGTTTTCATCTTATCTTTTCCGGAGTTCAAATTTTCCTCGGCCATTTCGTCGGAACCTCCATCTAAATCATCGCAAGGCTCATCTTATTCTTCTCATTATTCAATTCTATCTCATCATCCTTTTGTCACCGGAGTTCTTCATGGTGGTTCTTCACGATTTAATTCATTCCTCAAGTGTTCATCAAGATTCTTGCAGGCGAAGCTCAAGTTTTCTTCTTCTTGCTTCGCGAGGTGCATTTAATTCTCCGTTTTCTTTTGAAATGGAGTTTTGCATTTCTTCTTTCTTCCCAGTTATTTAATCTTTTCCGCTCGTGGTTGGTTATCACCTCATAATTTCTGAGATGTTATCCATAAGTCCGCAACAAGCTTATTCTTTCGTTGTTGATTTTCTCAACAACTCCGTTCAATCCTTCCTTCTAAGTTCTTTTCGTTCAACTCTTCCAATTCGTCCGGAGGTATTGCGTTGCTTATGTCGTCAAGTGTCATTCCATCCTCTCAAGTTCATGTTCTATTCTTTCCATGATAAGCCAGAGTGTTGCCTAAATCCTTTCAGTCTTATTCGTTTCTTATCTCGTTCTAACCGGAGTGGTTTCATAGTCTATCTGATTTAGTGAGTTTTTGATTCTCGTCATTCTCGTCGTTCCTCTCTTCTTCTCAAGTGCTCTCGATTCTTTGCTTCTTATCTTGAGTTCTTGTTTCACCTCATCCCTTTTTCCCTTCCGTCTTGGTCCTAAGATCTCGGGACGAGATCTCTTGTTAGTGGAGGAGTGTTGTAACGCCCCGGATTCGATGCGCCAGGTGTCTGCCAGTTATTCGCCGTAGTTGCCATGTCATTTGCTTGCGTGTTGCATTTTGCCATGTCATCACCTGCATTTAATCTGCATGTTTTACAAAACTTGCATCCGTTCGGGTTCTCCCGGTTCTCTCCGTTGTCCTTTTGGAGTCCGGACCTCTCGCGCGCGCCCGTCGCCCCTCTCAAACCTTGTTTTTGTGAGCGGGTGTTAAATGTTCTCGGAATGGACCGAGTCTTGCCAAGCGGCCTTGGTATAGCGCCGGTAGACCGCCTATCAGGTTTCGTGCCATTTGGAGGTCGTTTGATACTTCAACGATTAACCGCGTAGCCCGAAACCTCCCTTTCTCTTTGCAGCCCAACGCCCTTCCAAACTGGTCCAAAACCCAGCAAACTCCCCTCCATGCTCTCGGTCGTTCGATCACGATCGCGTGACCAAAAACCGCTCCTCATTTGGACTCTCCTAGCTCCCAGAATCTATAAATATGCCCCTCCCCCAGAAATTCGCAGATGAATTCTTCCCCCGAAACCCTAGCTTTTTCCCTCTCCGCCGCCGGACGCGTCCGCGCCGCCGTGCCCAGCCAGCCAGATTCCGCCACGTCAGCTCCCCGCCGGTCCTCTCTCTCTCCTCCTTTGCCGCACGGGCCCGCGAGCCCGTCCGGGGCCCTCCCAGCCCAAAGCCGCCACCGCCCCAGCCCGCGACCGGGCCCGAGGAGCCCGCCTCGC
>NC_041381.1:392711377-392713966 GCF_002162155.2 Triticum dicoccoides
CCTCCTCGCCTCGTCGTCCGCACCCACCGGAGGGGTCGCGCTGCCGCCCTGCAGCCCCGCGCCGGCGCTCCTCCGCGCCCGGCCGTGCCTCCTCGGCCGCGCCTCTCCCTCCTTGTCGGCCATCTCCGGTGATGCCCCGGCGAGATCCGGCCCTGATCCGCCCGTGTCCACCATCCCCACCAACTCCGGCGAGTCTCCGGTCGTCCTCGAAGTTCGTGCCCGATCCAGCTCGAGGTTGACCCCGTTTTTTTCACCAAGTCCCTGATATTTTGTTATTTTCATGCCATGTTCATCGCGTCATATCTCTGCATCTGTAGCTCCTTTTCGTGCGTGTAATATGTCAAATTGTTCGTTTCAACGAGTACTTCATTTCATTCCATTATATCATGTTCATTTGAGCTCATCTTGATGCCTGAATCTTTGTTCCAAGAGTGCTATATGATGTTGTCTGCTGTCTGTTAACAGAACATGCTCATTTGTCATTTTTTCCATGTTTGATGTGTGCATCTTATGAGGTTGATGTCTACATGTGTTTTGAACTATGCCATGTCTTCTTTAAAGAGGTGATTACCATGTATTTTGTGATCAATGTGGTGACTAGCACAAGCATGTAAACTAGGCTTCGTGATGTTGCTGATTTTAGTCCCTGTTCTGCTGTTATTTTTATGCCATGTAAACTTGATGCTACAGAGAGATCCATGCATATTTTGAGATACTTCAGTAAGGATGTTTTGAACATATGGTTATGATATATCCATACATGCCCCTGGTTGTAATTATAGCCTGCTGTAGCTTGTTCTAATCTTGCTCCAAAGTTGCTAAATAATGTTGCTGTCAGCCTGTTAACATTAAGTTCAGTTGTTGCCATGATTGTTATTAGTGATACATGCAACCTATGAACTTTCTCTTGCCATTCTTAGCTTCACAATCATGTCTTCTTACTGTTGGTTGCCTTGCCATGCCATGTATTACTCTATGGTGAGTGGCACAAGCTCACCAACATGCCTACTTATTGTTGTTTGTCACGTATGAATCTGTATTATAACTTGCTATGTTTACATGGGTGCCATCATATTTTCTGTTCCTTTTTGGCTCATGGTCAGTAAAGGACTTCTGTTCTATGGGTTTAGTATATTCATGCCATGCCTTTGTTTGCCATGATAAATTCTTGTAACATGTTGTTTGAAAGCTCTAAACATTGCAACCTGATGTTATTTTCTGCAAAGTCTGAACTGTTATTATTTGCTATCTTGCCATGTGTGTTTGAGCATGTTCTAGTGATTTATGGAGATAGCTCAGTGTTCATGTTTTGTTATGCTTTACCTGTACATCATGCCCACGCCTTTTGTTTACATATTGGGGTGCTGTAGCATATTGTTTTGATGCTTGCAATATGCCTAGTTGCTGTTTTGGACAGATTGTTGCTATAACTTGTATAGTGTTTGTGTGTTGAACCGTTGCTCCGTTATAGTGTGCTCTATAGGAAACTTGCTTAGAATTGCATGTAGTTTCATATTATCATATTGCATCCTTGTTTTGAGGTGTTTGCTTGATGTTTGGGCGCATTTTGCATCAATGCCATGTTTCACTTGTTTTGCTCATATCTTCTAGGCCGTAGCTCCGAACTTAATGAACTTTATATGTAACTTGACTAGAATCTCGTATAGATCATCTTGGTGCATTTTAACTTGCTGTTTAACAACTTGAACATAAGGTTTATTCAGATCTGGACCAATTTCGAAAGTTGCATATGAGGACTTACTGGAATTGTTATATGTTGTTCCCGGCCTCATTTAAACTTGCCTTGTTGTGTTGCTCCGGTTTGCATCATCTCTTGCCATGAGTAGCTTCATGTAGCTTTGTCATGCATCATGCTTGTTGTGCATCATGCCTTGTTCTTGTGTGGTGTGTTTACCATGTTGTGTGTTTCTTCTCTATAGTTCCTGTTTCGTTGCGATCGTGAGGATTCGTTCGTCTACGCTTGGTTCGGCTTCATCCGTTCGTCTTCTTCATGGACTCGTTCTTCTTCCTTGCGGGATTTCAGGCAACATGACCGCTACCCTGGATCTCACTACTATCATTGCTATGCTAGTTGCTTCGTTCTATCGCTATGCTGCGTTACCTATCTTTTGCTCATCAAGCCTCCCAAATTGCCATGAACCTCTAACCTTTGACAACCTTCCTAGCAAACCGTTGCTTGGCTATGTTACCGCTTTGCTCAGTCCTCTTATAGCGTTGCTAGTTGCAGGTGAAGTTGAAGATTTCTCCATGGTGGATAGGATTATGTTGGGATATCACAATATCTCTTATATTATTAATGCATCTATATACTTGGTAAAGCTTGGAAGACTCGGCCTTTTGCCTGGTGTTTTGTTCCACTCTTGCCGCCCTAGTTTCCGTCATACTGGTGTTATGTTCCTGGATTTTGCTTTCCTTACGCAGTTGGGTGATTTATGGGACCCCCTTGACAGTTCGCTTTGAATAAAACTCCTCCAGCAAGGCCCAACCTTGGTTTTACCATTTGCCTTACCTAGCCCTTTTTTTCCTTGGGAGTCGCCCTCCCGAGGGTCATCTTTATTTTACCCCCCC
>NC_041381.1:392714197-392718376 GCF_002162155.2 Triticum dicoccoides
GTCGTGAGTGTTGGTCCAACCCGTCAACCGCCGGTGGCCACCAGGGGCAACTCTGGGCTGGCCTACTGGAAGTTTGGACAATCCGGTGTGCCCTGAGAACGAGATATGTGCATCTCCTATCAGGATTTGTCGGCACATTCGGGCGACTTTGTTGGTCTTGTTTTACCATTGTCGAAATGTCTTGTAAACCGGGATTCCGAGTCTGATCGGGTCTTCCTGGGAGAAGGTATATCCTTCGTTGATCGCGAGAGGTTATCATGGGCTAAGTTGGGACACCCCTGCAGGGTATAAACTTTCGAAAGTCGTGCCTGCGGTTGTAGGAAGATGGGAATTTGTTAATGTCCTGTTGTAGATAACTTGACACCAGATCCGAATTAAAACGCATCAACCGCGTGTGTAGCCGTGATGGTCTCTTTTCGGCGGAGTCTGGGAAGTGAACACGGTTTTGGGTTATGCTTGACGTAAGTAGGAGTTCAGGATCACTTCTTGATCATTGCTAGCTTCACGACCGTTCCGCTTGCTCTCTTCTCGCTCTTATTTGCGTATGTTAGCCACCATATATGCTTAGTCGCTGCTGCAACCTCACCACTTTACCCCTTCCTTACCCATTAAGCTTTGCTAGTCTTGATACCCATGGTAATGGGATTGCTGAGTCCTCGTGGCTCACAGATTACTACAACAACAGTTGCAGGTACAGGTTATGTGATGATCTTGACGCGAGAGCGATGTTTGCTTGTTTTGGAGTTCTTCTTCTGCTTCTTCTTCGATCAGGGATAGGTTCCAGGTCGGCAGCCTGGGCTAGCAGGGTGGATGTCGTTTGAGTTTTTGTTTGTGTTTTCATCCGTAGTCGGATGATGCTCTTGTGTATGGTGATGTTGTATTCATGTGGCATGGTTTGCCTCTTGTATGTATCCCTATCTATTATGTAATGTTGATGTAATGACATCCACCTTGCAAAAGCGTTTCAATATGCGGTTCTATCCTTGGTGGGACCTTCGAGTCTCTTTAGGATAGTATCGTATATTGGGCGTGACACGTGAAGATGCCTTCATCGCCCGATCCCGCGGATCAGAGGTTTCCCTCCGGAGCCAAGGCCGCAGGGTGAGGGATGGAGCACCATACATTAGCGACACTTCCAAGAAAGAGCGCGCGCCCTCAGGCGCCGTCGTCGCCAACTCCGGCAAAGGCCGGAAGAAGGATTTCTCCCTGAGATGCTCGACCACCACCAGCCCGTACCGGACATACCTCCACCAAACCTCCACCAAACCAGCACCGCAGAGCATCGAGGGGAGCCTCCCGACAGTGCCCGCCCCTGCCAAGGCCGTCCCGCGCGCTCGCCCGACCAGCAGCAGCCGTGCTGCCGGGCCCTGGACGCACACCACCGTCACCGCCATTGGGCCGACCTCACGCCGTCGCCCTCATCAGGTCTGGGGGCAGGAGGTCACCACCACTATGCCGCAGGAACCGCACCACGCGGAGACAACGAACATGCTGTAGTAGAAAACCCCCGAAGAACGCCCGGATCCAGCCACACCCGGCCAGATCCAGCGTCCTCCAGCCTCCCCGCCGGCCACCGAAGCATCACCGAGGCTCCCGCGATGCCCAGCCGAGCAGAAACGGAGACCCAACGGGAAGTGCCAAGACCCGAAGCACCACGCCCCCGAAGTCGAGCGCTGCCAAGGGAGAGGCAGGAGCACCACCAGGCCTCGCCGCCGCGCCACCCACGCGGTCGCAGCAGCCGACAACCGCCGCAAAGACCGGGCCGCCTCCCGAGATCCAAAGCCGCCCGCGCCGCTGCGGGCCAGGAGAGCCCCGCCGCCGCCGTCCGCTGCGCGGGTTTAGCCCGGCCGCGTCATTCGGCGGCGGCGAGGGGAGGTGGAGGGGGCGGGAAGGGAGGAGGCGTCGGCGGTGCTGGGCTCCGCCCGAGCCGCCCAGAGGTGACGCGGGGGACCGGGGGATCTTACCAAGATAATATGAAGCTCCTTTGAGAGTAGCACCGCCACCTAAGAGCATGTTTAATAATATAGCTGACTGTTGGGTATATCTTGTTGCCATGTGATTTATGGACAATTTTATAGTCAGCATGTATAGTAGTTGACTGTAAATAGATGTCACTTTATTAATATCTAACCCACGTCACTCCCCCATAAAGTTGGGTTTTTATCATTTATGCCACTAGTTGTGTTCCACTACTCAGCTTTGCCATTAGAAATTACTACTGCTAAAAAATGCCATTGTTTGTGAGATGCTTGTCCAAAAATGCTATTAGATATCTAAAGAATGCCATCGTTCCCCGCAAAAAATGCCACTGTTTTTTTCCCGCAAAAAATGCCATCGTTCCGTTAGATGATTGCTCAAAATGCCATTAAACATCGTTATAGTTAGGTCAAACTCGTTGACCATGTTATATGACAAAAATTCCCCTATACCCACATGTCGGCTCTCTGTATCTCACAATGGTAAGTGTGGACCCCACTTGTCAGGAGTAAGTAAGAGGATAATTTTAGAGGAAAATAAGAACGCTGTTGGTATCAAGTGATACCCACACTTTATTGTAGTGAGAATGAGATAGAGGAAGAGCTAACATGTTGGTCTACAGGTATTTTGGTCATTATAACATGACAAACAAGATTTGAGTTGATGGTAATGGTGTCCAGTGGCATTTTTGAGCATCGCCTAGCGAGGCGATGGCATTTTTTAGTTGAAATTCTTAGTGGCAAAATTGAATAGTTAGACGTAATCGGTGGCATAAATGATAAAAACCCTAAAGTTTTTTGGATTCCATGCTATAGTTGACTCTTAATCTAGAAGTCACTTCTCTTCTCTTTCCTCCGGCTCAATATAAGTATCATATTTAAATGCTTATAGGTTGCTTACATCACCTTATTAAAATTGCTCTAAGGGTTTAGAAAGCATCTACAACCGCCCCTCCCATTTCCCCCCTATACATCCGGGCCAATATCTCGGTTAGGGCCCCGACATGAGATAGAAGGAAAAAGCCCACCCAACCAGACTCACCACTTCCTCCCTAGATGTCCAGGTCGTCCTGCTCCCCTCAAACCCAACCCATATATAAGACAAATGTGGGGAGGCTTGGACATGTCCGCAATGTCAGACCAAATTCCATCCAACCTAGCTAGCATCACCTGCAACCTTACATATTTTCCCTCCCCTAAAAAACATATTTTCCCTCTTTCCTCTCTCTTGTTTTCTAGGACAGGGGAGGAGCTCGCGGTCGTGTCCCCCAAGGCCGGAGAGGAGCTCGCTCATGCCTTCCGGCAACGCTTGCACTCATGTCCCCTGCCGGCACCACCCATGACATGGTCGATGAAATGTGTGAAGTAGATAGGACAATTTACGGGGTGTGGTTGTGTGAGAGGAAAAATGAGGGTTCGAGAGAATGTGCTTAGGGAAACTCTAACATGGGGATGCATTTCATCCGCCTGTGTCCATTTGGGTCAGTGTGGGTAGAAACCACGACCCAACGCGGTGACACCTTTGGCAATTCTGTTTGCTTCGTGTCCGTGTGGACGCAAATCCGCCCCAAATTTGGGCCAGGTTTACGTCCACACAGACAGGAGATGAACACGTCGCACGTGGTTCCCATCCCGGGCCCATGAGGCAACCACCCAACAACCACGAGCTGGTCCTTTTAAATGCCACTGGCGGGTGGGGAGGGGGGCTGGCCACTCTGTCACCCTTCCACCGCCGTTCGACAATCAAACCCTAGGCCACCACCAGTGCAAAATTTCGTGCAAGTGGACCCTTGGGAAGCACCACCATGAGGCTAGCTCCTCCTCGGGTTGGCGCCGCATGGCCTGTTGGCCATGACGTTGCCGGTGGTTGCGCCGCCTGTGGGCGACCACACTTACATCCCCATCGTGCAATGTCAATGGTACTAAGAGCAGGCATCCAATGCCATGGCCCGATATGCACCTGCCAAAAAGCTGGCTTTTGAACTAGGAAAGGGTTCCAATGCCGGCCAATCCGGCCTCCAGTAGCACACGTGCTTTGGAGATTCGCCGGCATCAGGATCTACTACCCGAGGACACCGTTCATGACTCAATGGTCATCGAGGACTCCCCTACTGGGACAGGTGGTTTGATGACGAGCACAACCAACATCGCCACTCGTGCTTCGCGTGTGCTCCAGCGCCGCCACGTGCATGTGCTCCGCTGC
>NC_041381.1:392718559-392719125 GCF_002162155.2 Triticum dicoccoides
TGAGGATGATGAGACCCTCAAGTAGGCCCTCGAGGACTCCGAGCTGGCCGGGCTCGTGTGTGGCCTGGTCTACGAATGGAGCTTCACGCATCAGCAGTGGAGGCTGTCGCACCGTCGCCGGAGCCGTGGCCACTGCAAGGGCTAGTGAGAAAACATGGACTTCCACGCTCCCTTGCACGCCCGAGCTAGAGGAGAAGCGCCAGGAGGAGCACCATGAGGCGCCAGCTACGCCACCCCGCGCTTCGGTGGCCGTGTGCACTGCACCAACGTGGCTATATCCATGGTCGCCTCCGGTTTACATTGACCTCGTCGCTAACGAGGACGCGGACAAGGATGACGAGTAGTAGATCTAGTTCTTTTGTTATTTTTAAGTTCAATTAACACAATGGAGAAACTTTTGGCGACAAATCATATATATTTAATTCAAAAAAGGAAAAAAAGTGAAATGTGAGCCAACTCGTTGGGTGCACTAGCGGGACAGTGGAGACGGGCGGACTTTTGGTGTCCGCCTGGCCAACCAAACGACAAAAGACAAAAAGCAAACACATTTGGTGTCCGTTTGGGTC
>NC_041381.1:392719744-392825674 GCF_002162155.2 Triticum dicoccoides
TCTTTCCGAATACCAAATTTTCCCAATTTGCCAAGGGTGTGGGAAAAGTTCAACCTTTGTGGGAGGGCTCATAAAGGTAGAGTGATGCTCTTTTGGCTGGATAGATGGTGTGGTTAGAGGGATTTTAACTTCGCCATCTCGGACAACCCCGAGGTTAAGGTGGCAGATGTGTGGGCGAGTAACCGTTGGGTTCCCCGATTTTAGAGATCACTTGGAGCCCAAGAAACGCATGAGTGGGAGGGTCCGCCGAGATACTGCCAGCCATAGGGTTACCTGAGGGCGAGACATGGTCACTTAGGGTATCAATTGATCGGGCAATTTCTCTAATGGGTCCTTATATCGGGAGATTTTTCGCATGGTAACACCATGTGATCTAAGTGGCATTCGGCAAGCGAGAATGTTGTCTAAAATACAAAAAATATATGGCAAATGGCCAGGAATAGGATCCCAAGTGGGGATCAAGTTAGGAAACGACATGGGCCAGGGGATGACAAATGTGTTTGGTGCGGGGAAGACGAAACGTGTGACCATATTATTATTCGGTGCATTGTGGCGAGATTTGCATGGAGTGTGCTTCCCGATGCCACAAGATGCAGATGGAATGCTAGTGCTTTTTCGAAGTTACTCCCTCCATCCTTCAAAAAGTGTACTTCCAATTTTGTGGGGGTGTCAAACTATCTTAATGTTTGACCGAGTTTATGCAAACATATATCAATGTTTATAAAATGAAATAGGTATATAATGAAAATATATATTATCAAGAATCTAATGCTCCTAATTTGATGGCATAAATGTTTGTGTATTATTGTATAAATGCGGATAAAAAATTTGACTTTCCAACAAAGTTGAAAGTACACTCTTTAAAGGACGGAGGGAGTATACCGGTTGATCAAAGAAACACGCGTCCAAAACCGTAGGTTGGCTTGAACTTTATCGATTACACGCAATAAAGCTATTATAGAAGGAAAGTTGTTTCGTCACCTGGCTAACTTGATGTATAAAATGGTGATCCTCTAAGGGCATGAACAATGATGACATATGGATACAGATGCTTCATGAGATAAAATAGCTTGAGACAACTGTATTATTATTTTCATCCCGACACAATCTACTACTTAGTGGGCCTCATCAAGAAATAAAAAAGAAAACTTTAATACATATGCATCTTTACTCTCCACTTCAACTTATTCAGTTTTTTACACCGGACCACATTTTTTCTTCCCAAGCACCCGCCTCTTGCAGAGGATCCCGCTTCCTTATCTAAATCTACTTTTTCTGACATCCAATGCTACATGGCATATGGAGCATCACCATGAGGCTATGCACTGGCCATACCCTTACAGGTATGGAAATTTCTGGCGAGACCAAGGGACCGAAGAAAGGTGGAGCAAGTCGCATACAGCCTTCACGCAAGGTGTACTGAGCTTCAGCGTGTGGGACTGAGGGACACTGCCGGCTAGGGAGCGGCCCTCATCTTGCAGACCGTCGTATCTCTGGCAGGAACCTCATCTTTGCGTCGGTGCTCGCGAGATGGCGGAGGTTTCCTCGCGGCGGCGCTGCGGGATCTGGCGCGGCTGGGCCCTTCGGCGGCGTCGGGGAGTGGATCCGGGGCCGCCCAGCCCGGATCTGGCGCGTGGTGTGGCGGCGGTGCCGTGCGCGCGGGGGCCTCCCTGCTGGCCGCGTCGTGGGCGGGCGGCGTTCCTGCGAGGCTGGCTCGGGGCTTCGGTGGTCGGCGCGTCGGGGCTCGGTGGCGTGCGCTGTGTGGAGGTGGAGTGGGACGATGCTGACGGCTGGTGGTGACGGGTCGCAGCGGAGTGCGCAGGCCGGTGGCGGCTTGGTACTCCTCGCTGCGGTGGCTCAAGCCAGTCCGTCCGCGCTGTCCAGAGGTGAGGACTAAGGACCGGCGCGTGGCAGATGGGTTGGTGGTGCGGCGGGCCTGGCGGGGTCTGGCAGCGGAGAAGTGGCGCGTTCTGGTGGCGGCGGCACCGGCTGGAGGCATCGGCGGGTTCCCACGGGCAGGCTGGTGGCGGCGCTGTGTTGGTTCGGCCAAGACGGAGTCTTGCGAGCAGCGAGTGGTCGGTCATCTCTGCGTGGCGTGGCGAGCGGCGGTGCTCTCCTGGCGGTGCTGGCCTGGGCTTTTTCCATGGAGAGGCAGGTTCGACTGTCGCAAGGCCGTCCCTTGGAGTGGGCGACGGCCGTCGCGGGCGGTCTTGGACCTGGCCGGAGATGCTGGTTGGCTGCAGTTCCTCGTGCAGGCTGGGAGTGGAGTGTGGTCGTGGTTTCCCTGCCAGGCGTTTGGTCCTTGGTGCTCGGCTTTGCAGCTACATCGGCAAGTGCTGTGGTGGCGGCGGTGCGAGGCTTCTTGGAGAGTGCTGTCAATTCCTTGAGGCGGGGGTGTCAGGTGACGCGCGGATGAAAATTTTGCACGGCTTCTGTCGGGCCGGCGACGGTGGCATCTGTGGATGCCATTCCCCTCCTTGAAGGCGTCGCCGAGCGTGGTCACCTTGTCCTTCGCGCTCCGGGAGTTGATGGATGTCTTCGGGCGAAAGCCTCGATTCAAAATTTGGGTCGGCATGATGGCGGCGTCCTCGACGTCGTTCCTCTGTTGGGAGCATGGTGTTTTAAGACAAGGCTGACTCCTCGCTGCTCTCCTCCGGTGTTCGCCGCGGTCCTATTTTGATCCTCAGCGGCGCTATGCACGTCCGCCGTCGGTGTGTCCAAGACGGTGCCTTCTCGGAGCGGACCGAGTCCTGCCATTCATCTGCCACTTCCTTTAGGCGCTAAGGATGGATGGTGCGTCGACGAGAGAATCTCTGCGGAAGTTGTTGGTCTTCGGAGGTGTCCGGCGTCGGTCGAGACGCGGTGCTTTGTGTCATTTTAGGATAGGCTCTTTTACGTTGTAACTTGCTCGGCGGTGGTGTTTGTCTTTGGTTTTGTTGGTCGTGTTGTTCATGCTATACTCGTTGTTCATGCTATACTCGTTGTTCGCATCGAGTGGTAGCTTTCTTGTAACTGATATTCTGTCTTCTATAAAGCTAAGGTACGCCTAGGCGTACTCTCGAAAAAAAAAGTAGTAATCGTGCACGTGCGTTTGACTAACATAATTCAATTTTTAAAATTGAAAGCATAACTTGGTTTGTGGATTATTATGATGTTTCATTATATCCTCATTATTAACACTATTTTGGAAAATGAGGAAGTATAAGACCAAACATTGATTTGCATAGAATTTCCCCGTGCATGAGAAAATGAAGGGCACAGAACTATCCAATGTCAGGGCAAAGGTGCTAACGGGTGTTTCCTCGGAGGAGCATAATAGCAGGTAAACGTGGAGTACGTCATTTTGGAGACCGGGTTCCATGGAGCCCTTTGTCTTGAAAAAATCAAAATTCAATTTTTACTTAAAAAAAATCTGAAAAAATACACATATATGCAAGGATGTAAAGTGTGAAAAATTTCAGGATGAAACACCTTGAATTGCGAGCTGCACATAAAAAACAAAAGCATGGACTTTGAGTGTGAACAGTACATATACTAAAAAGCTCCCGATTTGTCTTTTTGCGTAGCTCACATTTTAATGTATTTCAACCTAAAAATTTGCACACATGTACATTACGTATCTAGGTATATGTGTATTTATTTTCAGATTTTTCTGAAACTAAAAAGTTTGAATTTTTTATGTTTTCAAATAAA
Organism: Triticum dicoccoides; assembly: GCF_002162155.2. NCBI lineage: Eukaryota > Viridiplantae > Streptophyta > Magnoliopsida > Poales > Poaceae > Triticum > Triticum dicoccoides. The sequence goes on from NC_041381.1 coordinate 392,723,438, forward strand.
GGCCTCTATGGAGCTCGGGCATTTTCGGTACATGTGGATCATTAGTGATGAATATTGTCATATTGTATAATATATGGGCTCCACATGGTTCCAGGTAATTCAAATAGAGAGGATTTTTTTTTGTTAAGGTACATGACTTGGTTCTCAACGATCGACCACTCACTCAGGTGCACACGACTCCCTATAATCTCCTACATGAGATGCAGAATAATATGGCTCTTAGGTGTGTAGAACATATAGGAGTACTCTCGAGATAGTAATAAAGTGTGCTGCTATCTATTCAACCCAAACAGAGGAATAATATGCCTGCCCAGCTGTTCTTGCTCCTCGAATTTCCTGGAAAAAAATATCAATCCCATTCGTAGTTATCAATCCAGGTTTACATTGGGTATTCATTATAACAAAAGCAAATGCCAGCAAGTCATCTAAATCAATATGACAGAACAAAAAAGTAGATATCTGAACAAAATTAGTAGATTTATGCACACATATACAATACAAAGGTTCATTGAACTAAAAACCTTACATGCAAAACCCAATTTAGATGCTTAGAGTAATATCGAAAGTAAAGGCAACGGAGCAAGCATGGTTGAATACCCAACAAGCAACAGTTATAAGGTAGTGTCATATCCATTTAATCCACTAATTTGTTACAATATCAACATACAAATATTGGCTTTCAAGCCTGATATGGATTAAAACTGAATTAAACTATGTTTTGAGGAAATGCATAGCCACTGAATCATCTTGTTCAATCAAATTTGGATGGGTCAATACTGAATACCTATCACCAAAGTGTCCTCACGTATAGTGGGCACCTAATAGTACAAGCCACCTGCCGGGAGAAATTAAGCTATGGATTCTCTATGAAGAACAGATCATAAGTGAAGGGAGGTCGAACCTTGCTACTTGACAAAAATTTCGCAGTTCATCTTCTGTTGTCGAGCACACTGCAGGACACCTGCATGTCTTTTGATCGAAATAACTGAAACCTTTCAAGCTGAAAAAGATGAAAAATGCAAGGATGGGTCGTGACTCTGTTGCTAAAAAATACGCTGGAGCTCCAGGTGAGACAGACTCAGATTTCTGGATTGTTGCTTGAACGTTGATGGACGAATGGTACCAGTAATAAGAAACTCAGTCCAAGAATTTTTATATATACACTGCATTGTACATATGGATAGAAAGCCAATTGTATGGATTGCTAAGCAGAACTTGTCTATGCTCCATCCTTCGTCGGGTCGTCCCCAATTCTCAATCACATGTTGATGCATAGCAGCGGATAGAGATCTTGAAATATACATCCTACTCTACAAAAAGCACTTTGGTTTTCCCACCTCAAATCTGCAAACTCAAAATGTCTGCAGATTGCAGAGTATGCAAGTAATTTGGAAACCTGAACTTTGGATGGTGATGGAATTAAGAAAGTAAAATGTCAGTGAGTCACACTGTTTCCCATGTCTTCCAAGTGAAACTTGGATTTAAAAAGAAACCAATTATGGATGGTCATGCAGGGGTCTCAACCAGCAAGCTGGAGAGCTCCCAAAACAGAGAAATACTAATTATCCCATGGACATAAGAGGGAAGGAGAGGGGAGTACTTGTTGACAGAAAAACAAGCTGCAGAATCCCAAATGGAACATCAAGCAAGAATGAGCCTCATGTGGAATCAAAGGCATACAAAGACAGTAACCCATGCAATTTATGTCAAACAGAACCCGAACATGTAAATTTGCATGCATCTGCTGATCTCAAGGGGGTAAAATTAGTAGAAGAGCTAGCTGTAAGTGAACAGCAAGACAAGAACAAGTAACATGTTAAAATTGGATGGAACATTAAGCTGATTGCACTGATATTAATATATGCCATATGTATCGGCTGCTAGTTTGTTTGCAATACATTCCGAGCTCACGCACCGAGTTCTGGTAGAAGATTATATCATGTTCTTTCCTAATCCAACTCTATACAGGTAATTCTGCAAAGTAACCATACGGCCCGGACAAACTGATGGATGATTAAAGCATGGTTGAGGATCAATAGGTCTTGCACGGGTTCGCCTTCTTCGCTCCTCTCATGGTTTTCCAAATCTTGTCCTGGTCTGAAGCATGGCTATGCCCATACATGGCATGTCCTCTCCAAGTTGCGCACGGAGCAGCAACGTCGCACACAAAGCAGTAGCACTGCAGCACAGAAGAAACAAGATGAGTGATAATCTAGCATGCAGACATGATCATTTTCAGGCTTCAAATGTAGGCTTGTCAATGTGATAAGTGGTACCCGACAGAATGGGACAATTGAAAAGAGAGAATAGCAAAAATAGCACTAGTCAAAACTGAAAGTTCCAGAATACCACTAGTGAAAACCAAAGTACCAAAATGCCACTCAGTTTCATGCCAAAATAACACTAGTATCAAACTGAGGCTAAGAGCATCTCTAGCAGATCCCGCAAACCGCGGTACCGCAAATTTCGTTTACGGGATACTGTAAACCGAATTCGCGGTACCGCGGAGGTCGTGAAAGATCAGATCCGGTAAACACATACCGCATAATGTAAACTACTAGTTCGCGCCACAGACATCTCCGAAGTTCACCAGAAAGTTCATACTAGCTTAAAACATAATAAAAACCTAAATCTACTAATCATCATCAACAGGCTTCTTGACCTGGAGGTGGTACTCCATCAGCGAGTTGGAGAGGACGAACGCCAGATCGTACTCCTCCTTCGCTACCGCCACCCGCGCCATGGCACCTTCTTCTCCGGCGGCGGCCTCCTCCTTCGCCTTGTACCACGTGCGCTCCGCCTTGTGGAGTCACTTGAGCATGGCCGCCTCCTTCGCCTTGTACCACGTGCGCTCCGCCTCCTGGAGTTGCTTGAGCGCAGGCCAGAAGATCTTGTCAAGGCGGTCGAACTTGCTCTAGGCCCGCCGGCCACCGCTGCGGGAGGAGCTCCCCACCTCGTCGTCATGGCGGCGCTTCAGCGGCGGCAAGCCGCCGCGGCACCCTTGGCCACTCCTCCCACGACCAACGCTCGACATCGGGGCGAGCTTTGGCTGCCTACGCGTGCGGCAAATAGCGGCCAGAGGAAGGAGGATTTCTAGCCGGAGAAGACAATTTGTGGCACAGGGGGATATGGGAAATGCCGGATGCGAACCCTAAAACGCGGACGCTCCGATATATATGCGGGAATCGGGGGCGGTTTATGGGCCGGGCAGTTTCTACGGTATCTGTTCGGGTCTATTTTTTCACGCGAACTGTAAATCCGCCAGAATTTAGCGGGCCGGCGAGCTTTTAAGGGATCTGCTAGAGATGCTCTAACATATTGAGAGAAAGACACATATACCATTGCTTATCAGAGCAAAGGATACGGCGAGGCATAGGGTTGAGATTCATCGCCACAATTTTAATGCAACCAGCAATCAAGCATGTGACCTTGTGAATTAGGAAGACAACAATTGAGTACAGTGATGGATTACTATATATACACTACTTGCTTGAAATTTTGCAGTCATGAATGATGAATTGCCGTATCATTTGCACTTTGAGCTTTGAAATGACTAGCATTGTGTGCTGCAGTTGAGTACAGCGATGGATTACTATATTATACACTACTCGCTTGAAATTTGGGGTTACAAATGATGAATTGCCGTATCATTTGCACTTTGAGCCTTGAAATGACCGGCATTGTGTGATGAAGTTGAGAGAAAAAATCACCTAAGGGAGAGCCACGGGAGCCTCTGCTCCAGACACGGTGCTGATCCTGCTACGCAGCTGCACAACCGCCACATAGAGAGAAGACCACGGGAAAGAGACAGGGAGAGGGGCAGCACCTAGACACGCGCAGCCGGCCGATTGAAGTCGGCGTCGAGGGAGCAAGCTTAAACAGGGACGCGGTCGGCATTGCAGAGTTCCGGCAGCGTGGTTAGCAGAGCAGGACGCGCCGGTGGTCGACATCGACATCACCGGGCCGAGCCAGGACAAGGGCGCGACGCGGTCTGCCGAGAGGGGAACTAAGGGACAGGGAAGCAGCCGGGAGGCGCGAACGCGGGCGCGCGATGCAGCGGTTGGGGCCGCAGCCATGGTCTCCCAGCGAGAAAAATTGACACTTGACGGGAGTGACATTTTTGGCATAAAAAGACCGAGATTGTAGTTGTATTATGGCACTAGCGACATTTCGGAATTTTAGATAATGGTAATTCGGCTATTCTCTCAATCGAAGATACCTGCTCGCAGTGCTTCTCGTGAGGGGTGGTGGCGAAGGGGAACTTGACGCAGAGATACCTCGCGTGCGGAAAATCTCTGCAGGCCACCTGCAGACACATCCAAATCGAAATCGCGCCGATCGCGGGCTCATTTGGGGAAGGAACAATCTGAGAGGGGAATGAAAGATCCGTGAGTGGTGGCGTTCGTACCGGGCCGCGCTCGGCGAGAACCGCCAAGTCTTCGTCGTCGGCGGCGGCGGGGACGACGACGGGTCGGGCTTTGTTGGCGGCAAGGGGGTCGGCGGAGAGGATGAGGCAGTCCTCGTCGAATCGGCGCTTCTGCCGCGGCGTCCACATCTCGATCTCGTCGACGTCGAGCGGCGAGGAGGCGGTCGCCCCTGCCCTCTCCCGATCCCTCCTCTTCCCGGAGCTCAAGGATGGGGTGGGGAAATCTCCGATTTCGATCACCTCAACGTCCGGCGCAGGTGCCGTCGCCAGCGCAGGGGCCGTCTGATTCGCCGGCGCCGGCGCAGGTGCCGCCGGAGAGGGCGGCGTGGCGGCCGGGGGGGTCTTCTTCGTCCGCGACCGGGGCGCGGCAGGCGTCTTCTTGGTCCGCGACTTGGGCGCCGCCGCCTCCTTGGTCCGCGACGCCGCCGCCGCGTTGGGCGTCGTCCGGCTGACCCTCGCCATGGTGGACCGAAACCCTAGTGGATTGAGGGTCGCGATGGGAGGCAGGCGAGGGATCGGCGAGGGTTTTGATTTTTGAAAATGCGGAGGGCGACGCGAGGTTTTGAACGCGGCGGCTGGAGGTGTCTCTGACAAGGGTGCCACCTCGTCACGCTCTGGATTTGTTTCTAGAGCTCCCGCTTTGTGCTATGGTCACGACCTCGTTTTTTAAGGAAAGAGATTGTTTGTTCCCTGATTTCATTAACGAAATCATAGATGTTATTTCTGGAAGTGAACGGAAAGCAGAAATGAAATACCAAGTTCGAATGGCCGAGCATTGTCCTGGAAGTTACGGACATTCCATACATCATCCTAGTTTCTGCCTTCATCGTCGTCGAAGAGTGTGTTTGGTAAAGTGCATGGGGTGCATGAGCTTAAGACTTTCCGCAACTCACTTTTAGGTGTTTCATAGCCTACACGGGGCTTCTCAGCATGCACGAGTTAAGCTCAAAAACCCTCTTAGCATGCACGAAGGGAGAACATCCCAACAACCGTTCACTGGTCAACATGCATGAGCAAAGCGAGCGACAACGTGTTTCAAAAAATGTTCAGAATTTCTAAAAAATAATTTAATTTTCAAAATACCAAAAATTGCTCAAATTTTCAAAAATGTCCAGATTTTCAAAATTTTCAAAAAATGTTCAGCATTTCAAAATTGGTTAAGATAATATTCAAAATTTTAAATTTTTGAAAAAGTTTGCACTTCTGAAAAAAAATGTTTTTTCAAAAAACGTTCAGATTTTCAAATTTTGTTTAATTTCAAAAAGATCAAACTTTCAAAATTTGTTTAAATTTTTAAAATACTTTAGAATTTCAAAAAATGTTTAAATTTTAAAAATGTTATTTTTTCATGTTTCAAAAAATTACTCACATTTTTTAAATGTTTTGTTCACTTGTTTGAAAATACTGATTGCTACAGTACCGACCGACACGTCTAAACACATGCAAGCTATCAAACAAAGTCCCGGCTTAGCATGTGTCAGTACATACACCAATACCAAACAAAATCAAATGCATGCACTCAACATGCCTACACTGAGCATGTATCAGAGAGAACAACCATGCTAGGTTGGGAATGCTACCAAACACACCCTAAAGTACACACGAGTACCAGCTTAATCTACTAGACATGCAGACCGTACGTCTACGGTTTGTGAAAATTCCGATGTATGGACGTGTGCATAGATGTTCGATGGACGGTGTTGGAGAGCGCAAAGTGTCTTGATTGCACAATCCGAGGATTATAGACGTTTTGATGTATAGCATTAAAGATGCCCTTATACTTAGACTGCAAATCTAAAGTAGTCATCATCTTGTTCCACGTATGGACAGTCATCACCGTGAGTTATCGGAGAGCTTTCAGTTACTGTTTTTCTTTTTCTTTTTAATGAACTGGCACATTGATTAATACAAATCTCAACAACTCGTCACGCTTCTTTCTGGTGGTATGAGCTTGTGGACATAGGCTAAGAGCATCTCTAGTGAAATCCTTCAAATGTAGCCTCTCAAATGTTGTCTCGAACTTTAACTCCTTACCTTTAATGAGCTAAGTAAAAGTGGTTATGTGGGGACCCTGGTCTAGTTGATTGAAGCCTCCTCGTGCATCCTACAACGATCTCATGACCAGTGTGTCGATGTGCACAGTCGAACTGGTAACAAAAGAACATCCATAAACACTAAGCTTATACGTGCATAGTTATGACCATTTGGTTGAGGTGATGGTCACCACTCCAAACATTACAACGGAATCTTCAAATGCATCGAGTAGACCCATCAGGACGCCTCATGCAACCGACTAGGATTGCATCCTTGTTCGCCAGGTCATCGTCAAACCCCTCATCCACATACTACTCCTCCATGCCCGACCAAGTTAATAGTGAGGGACAACAATGCCAGACAACAATGTACGCACAAACAACCCACACGGAGGTGTAATAGATATTAATGAATGGCTTAGTACAGGAAAGGGGGTTGTTATGCTAGGTATCGTCATTTATGAAAAACCAAATTTAACCTACTAGGTACATATAGTAGTTTTGTAAAAGCATTTTCATAAGCGGTTGGTAGAACCACAATAATAGCAAAGGAGGGTTATCCTTCTACTGGTGACCCTATCGGTCAAATCTTCAATTCTTCATTCACCAAAGTTGATCCCCATATAATCCAAAATCCGATATTATCACCATCTAATCCAAATCCAATAGCATGATCCAAGGTATGTAGTCCATTCCCATGGTATCGTCTCAAAACTTTTCTCTCCTTTGTTCTTCGAAAACCTTTTTATAAGAATAAATCCATCTACACCTTCGTGTAGCTTCACTAGTTGTCCTTGACTGTGGGCACAACTATTCGAATAGATTGACCCTCTGCAGAGGGTGTACACTTTACCCACGAGATATGATATGTTCTTCTGGTCGGCCAAGTTAGACAAGGGTGAACACAATAGAACAATCATACATGACTTTCCTCTTCCCATACACTAATGTAGACCTGCCAGATCTGGGTTTGCCCTCAACACTGGAATGCGACGTATAAAAACCAGCCAGAATGCACGCCAGACAGTTCCACAAAGAGAACACAATGGTCACTACATTTTGAATGAGGGACCCATCCTTACACTCAGAGGAATACCGACTTTCCATGACCTCGGCAACCAAGGTCCCGTCCCGTGAGAGGCATCTTCAGCTCTCGTCGTAGTGTTAAATATTGCGGGATCTATACTTGGTAAGACAAGATTCCAGGCCAAGCCCCATCCCAAATTGGGGTAATGTGGTTGCACATGTAAGTCTAGGTTTTGATGGCACTTAGACTCGAGGGTTTTCTAAAAAGAAACTATCATCCATCTCTACAACCACTTGGCCTTGTGGATAAGACATTTACATTATCCATAGAAGTCATAATATCTTCGCATTACCATATCCATAATCACTTCCATAACCATCAAATAATTTCATCCTCACAAGTCCATCATGTCATAACCATCACATCATCCACATCTTTCTTGTTTGGAACTCGCTTTCAAATACATCTCTATCTTCGACTGCCAACTCACTATTACCTTTTCAAATTTTATTTTTTCACAAGTACTCTTGGGCAATGAATGTCTCCCAAGAGGTTTTATAAATTTTTTTTGAAAGGTCACAACATTTATTGAAAGTCCAATATTTTATTTGCTAAAGCATGGCTAAGCTATTTAATTTATTATGCTCAAGTTGCAACAAAATGAAGTCGAGCAATAGGTAATTGACCTAGGGAGACAAGTATGGTATTAGTAGTACAAAGGGGCATCATATCTTCAAGCAACATGGGGCGTAGCTAAACCAATAGATTAAATTAGCATTTCTAGAATATAGCCTTTATGCACTAAAAATAATTTTTAACTAAGTAATGCAAATATAAAAACAACATGGTCAAAGTAGGTAGCTTGCCTGGCTTGTCTTGGTCGTGACTAGTCATTCGTAACACCCTCATACATTCACGATTAGTTGTAACCCTAACCTCCAGAAAAATAAAGCACATGAGCAAAAATACATACAACATGACATACATATGGCTCAAAAAATTATGAAACTAATTTTATTGGAAAGCCTTGATTTTAGATGAATTTAGGAAAATGAACCACTAGATTTGGACATGTGTTTGGAAGGATATGTATTTTTGCGGTTTCTTTAAATAAAGAAAAAGGGCATTGTTGCCAGTGGGAGGAAACGAGTCGGCCCAGATGTGCAGTCAAGTGCTCAGGGGAGGCGTCAGAAGATTAAATACAAGGATACTATTTTAGTTAAAGAAAGCATAAACTTCCTCTACATAAAAGGGAAACTGTTTCTCTATATGGAAAACATATTTTGGATAATATGTTTTCCTCTAACATCGGCAGGTGGGGCCCACTCAAAAGAGTTGAACCGCTATACCTCGCTGGTTAGAGAAACAGGGGAAGCTGATGATGGTGAGGCTTACCTGCTAGGAAGGAGACATTAATGAGGTTGGTGATGGCGGGAGTCAAACGATTGCTCGAACACAGTCACACCGATGGGCCGAATGACAAGCAGGGGTGACAGAGTCGATGAAGGAGACAATGCCAAGCAACAATCACTTGTCATGGGCTCTGATGCTTGAAGTTAGAGGTAGGGTAGAGGGGTGTACAGGAAGGGCTAGCTATGATGAATTGGGAAGGGTCTCACCATAGCGAGGGAATCAAGCTCTCGGGCTACGGGAGGTTGTCGGAGTGTGTACTCAGGACACTAGGGATCAAGGATACCCCATATTGGTGAGTTCAGCTAAGGGCTAAAACACTTTATCAAAACACAAGCAAAATATCATACACGGACATAGGGATTTTTACAGAGGTTCATGCCGCCATCTGAGCGTAAAACCCTACCTCATGTTGGTATCGATATGAACTGGAGGATTACAAGTGCTTTGGTGTTACAAGGATGGTGGTGGGGGTGCGACCAATGGTGGTCAGGGTATAGATAGAGTGCCCAAACACTCCTATATCTAGTCTTCTTGCCTTCCCTTGGGTAAACGTAGTACTTGGTGTTCTTGATGCGTGCTAGTGTATTCTAGTGAGTGTGTCTTGCTTGTCCCTCTACTGACCTTGGCCCTCCCCTTATATAGGCCTAGGAGGAACACATTGCTCATTATCTCGAGGAGGTATACAAAATGGTAGACGCTGCATGCAGCTTGTAGTATGTATAATTAGTAGATGACCTAACACTGCAAAGTGTTAGGTTCTCGAGTACCCCTTCTTGAAGCGACGCACCACACTTCCCTTCTTTGGTCTTGTGTCGCGCCAAGGTCTGGTCACATCGCCCGTGATGATGGCCTCTCTTCATAGGCCTGCGCCTGGCTACATTGCATATCTTGAGCAGGCATTAAATGCTCAGTCGGTGGAGTGCTCCGCAAGAGCAACCTGCCCTTTCAATGCGTGTCCTAGATTCTCGGTGCTCCAGCCCCCTATTCCATCACCGCTGGCGTCACCCGCATCCTTGATGATTCCTTGTGGCCGATGTGGTCGTGGTAGCCCTATATCTATGTGTACCTCTGTATGCCAAACTGTAGTTAGTCGTAAATAAATCATTTGCCAATTTTTAGGCTAATATAGTTTTTCCAATGAGGCACATTTATTGAGTATTAGGGGTACCCCATTTCAAATACTCCGTTGGTAGCCCCCGGGTCCGCCCATAACAATTATGATAGTTAGAAAAGAGTGTGCCTCTAATTTTCTAATGTGGGCGGGGCAGAAATATTAAATGGGCTAGCTTGGGAATAGCATCATCACGTTTCTCTTGGGGAAGTGAAGTGGTTCCGTGGGGGAATTGCCCATCGTGGCGTGGTTAAGAAGTAGACATTTCTTCTCTCCGGATGGTTTTTACTGCCTCACGTCTTGAGAAACTCATGGGTTCCCGATGCAATGAATTAACCCCATTGATTCTGACAGATAAAGAGGCAGATTTTTACTACTATAAAATGCCCCTTTTTTCTTTACCATCACCAACTCACATTCTTCCCCATGGGCTTCCAACATTATGCTTTTCATAGGTATTCTCAAAACGCTCCCCGTCCTTCTTCCTCAACCTACTCATCTCCCTATCACTCGTAGTGACTCCAAGAAGCCTCCCCCTTCTTCCGTGGCAGCGCCTAGTTCTTCCCTTCTCTCGTCTGCCCAGCATGCAGTTTGCTCTGCCTTGCCGGTGATCATTGGCCATCCTGTGGCTCAAGCTTCATCTCCTTCGACGCTGACACTGCTACTTGTGAGTTGCATTGGGATTTCCTCAAAGAGGAGAGGATGATGCAATACAGTAGAGATAAGTATTTCCCTCAGTTAAGAACCAAGGTTGTCAATCTCGTAGGAGAACCACACAAGACCTCGTGAACAACACCTACACACAAATGAACAAATATTTGCACCCGACGCAAACAAGGGGTTTTCAATCCCTTGGCGGTTAATTGCAAGGATCAAATCGCATAGTGATAGATAGGTAAACAAAAATACAAAATAAAATAACGGTAAATAAATTGTAGCAAGGTATTTTCGGATTTTAATATATGATAAAGATAGACCCAGGGGCCATAGTTTTCACTATAGGCTTCTCTCTCAAACAAAAAGCATACGATGGGTAAAAAAATTACTGTTGGGCAACTGATAGAAAAGCGCATAGTTATGATGATATCCAAGGCAATGATTATGTATATAGGTATCACGTCCGAGACAAGTAGACCATCTCTTTCCTGCATCTAATACTATTACTCCACACATCAACCGCTATCCAGCATGCATCTAGAGTATTAAGTTCATAAAGAACGGAGTAACGCCTTAAGCAAGATGACATGATGTAGACAAAGTAAACTCAATCAATATGAATAAACCCCATCGTTTTCCCCTTAATGGAAACAATACAAATACATGTCTTGTCCCTTTCTGTCACTGGGATATATAACACCGCAAGATTGAACCCATTACAAAGCACCTCCCCTAGTGCAAGATAAATCGATCTAGTTGGCTAAACCAAACAGATAGATCGGAGAGAAATACGAAGCTATAATAATCATGCATTAAAGAATTCAGAGAAGACTCAAATAATATTCATAGATAATTTGATCATAAATCCATAATTCATCGGATCCCAACAAACACACCACAAAAGAAGATTACATCGAATAGATCTCCAGGAACATCGAGGTGAACATTGTATTGAAGATCAAAGAGAGAAAAGAAGCCCCATAGGTTTGTGGAAAACTACTCACACATCATTGAAAGGGTAGCAAGGTTGATGTAGAGGCCCTCTGTGATTGATTTCCCCTCCGACAAAGTGCCAAAAAAGGTCTCCAGATGGGACCTCCGAAGAATAGAAACTTGCGGTGGCGAAAAAAGTATTTTAGGTGTCTCTCTATTGGTTTCTCGATTTTAGAGAATTTATAGAGGCAGAATTAGGTCAAACGGAGTCACGGGGGGCCCACAAGGTACTTGGGTGCAACCAAGTGCCTTGTGGCCTTCTCGTTGCACGTCTGGTCTCCTCCCGAAGCTTCTAGGGTCTCTTTTGTCCAAAAAATCATCAAGAAGTTTTGTGGCATTGGGACTTCATTTGGAACTGATTTCCTGGAAAACCAAAAACAAGCAAAAAACAACAACTGACACATGGCACTAGGTTAATAGGTTAGTCCCAAAAATGATATATAATTGCATATAAAACATCCAAGATTGATACTATAATAGCATAGAACAATAAAAAATTATAGACACATTGGAGATGTATCAAGCATGCCCAAGCTTAATTCGCGCTCGTCCTCGAGTAGGTAAATGATAAAAAATAGAATTTTTGATGTGGAATGCTACCTTACATGTTCATCATGTAATCTTTCTTTTTTGGCATGAATATTTAGATCCGAATGATTCAAAGCAATAGTCTATAATTGGGCATAAAGACACCAATACCCAGGCATACCAACAAACAATCATGCCTTTTAAAATATCAATGCTAAAGAACATTATCCCTACAAAATCATATAGCCTTGTCATGCTCCATCTTCTTTACACAAAGCATAAATCATGCACTACCTCGGTGTCAGCCAAGCAATTGGTTCATACTTTTTAATGCGCTTCAGCTTTTTCAACCCTCACACAATACATGAGTGCAAGCTGTGGATATAGCACTAGAGTATGGTGGTAGAGATGATATGGAGAAAAAAAGGAGAAAGTCCCACATTGACGAGGCTAATCAATAGGCTATGGAGATGCCCATCAATTGATGTCAATGCAAGGAGTAGGGATTGCCATGCAACAAATGCACTAAGAGTAATGAAAGCTCAAAAAGAAAACTAAGTGGGTGTGCATCCAACTTGCTTGCTCATGAAGACCTCTGGCATTTGAGGAAGCCCATCATTGGAATATATAAGCCAAGTTCTATAACGAAAAATTCCCACTAGTTATATGAAAGTGACTACATAGGAGACTCCCTATATGAAAAATATGGTGATACTTTGAAGCACATGTGTGCAAAAAGATAGTAACATTGCCCCTTCTCTCTTTTTCTCTCATATTTTTGTTGGGCTCTTTTTGGCCTCTTTTTCTGGGATCTTTTTGGACACTTTTTTATTTTTATTTCCTCATCTGGTACAATGCTCTAATAATGAATAATGATGATTATCACACTTCTATTTACTTACAACTCAAAATTACAACTCGATACTAGAACAAAATATGACTATATGAATGCCTGTGGCAGTGTACGAGGATGTGCAATGATCTAGTGATACGTATCCAACGTATCTATAATTTTTGATTGTTCCATGCTATTATATTACCCGTTTTGGATGTTTATGGGCTTTACTTTACACTTTTATATCATTTTTGGGACTAACCTACTAATCGGAGGCCCAACCCGAATTGTTGTTTTTTTGCCTATTTCAGTGTTTCAAAGGAAAGGAATATCAAATGGAGTCCAAACGGAATGAAACCTTCGGGAGCGATCTTTTTGGAACAAACGTGATCCAGGGGACCTGGAGTGGACGTCAAGCAACAGAGGAGGCGGCCACGAGGATGCCCGGCGCGCCCCTACAGGTGGGCGCGCCCCCACCCTCGTGGGCCCCTCGAGCGTCCACTGACCTACTTATTCCTCCTATATATACCCACGTACCCTGAAACCATCAGAGAGCACCACGAAAAACTATTTCCACCGCCGTAACCTTCTATATCCGCGAGATCCCATCTTGGAGCCTTCGCCGGCGCTCTGTCGGAGGGGGAATCGACCACGGAGGGCTTCTACATCATCTCCAAGGCCCTTCCCGATGAGTTGTGAGTAGTTTACCACAGACCTTCGGGTCCATAGTTATTAGCTAGATGGCTTCTTCTCTCTCTTTGAATCTCAATACAAAGTTCTCCTTGATCTTCTTGGAGATCTATTCGATGTAACTCTTTTTGCGGTGTGTTTGTCGAGATCCGATGAATTGTGGGTTTATGATCAAGTTTATCTATGAGAAATATTTGAATCTCCTCTGAATTCTTTTATTTGTGATTAAGTTATCTTTGTAAGTCTCTTCGAATTATCAGTTTTGTTTGGCCTACTAGATTGATCTTTCTTGCAATGGGAGAAGTGCTTATCTTTGGGTTCAATCTTGCGGTGTCCTTTCCCAGTGACAACAGGGCAGCAAGGCACGTATTGTATTGTTGCCATCGAGGATAAAAAGATGGGGTTTATATCATATTGCATGATTTTATCCCTCTACATCATGTCATCTTTCTTAATGCGTTACTCTGTTCTTTATGAACTTAATACTCTAGATGCATGCTGGATAGCGATCGATGTGTGGAGTAATAGTAGTAGATGCAGGCAGGAGTCGGTCTACTTGTCACGGATGTGATGCCTATATACATGATCATGCCTAGATAATCTCATAATTATTTGCTTTTCTATCAATTGATCAACAGTAATTTGTTCACCCACCGTAATACTTATTCTATCTTGAGAGAAGCCACTAGTGAAACCTATGGCCCCCCGGTCTATCTTTTATCATATAAGCTTTCAATCTACTTTTATTTGCATCTTTACTTTTCCAATCTATATCATAAAAATACCAAAAATATTTATCTTATCATATTATCTCTATCAGATCTCACTTTCGCAAGTGGACGTGAAGGTATTGACAACCCCTTTATTGCCTTGGTTGCGAGTTCTTGTTTGTTTGTGTAGATGCGTGGGACTTTTGAGGAGCCTCCTACTGGATTGATACCTTGGTTCTCAAAAACTGAGGGAAATACTTATGCTACTTTGCTGCATCACCCTTTCCTCTTCAAGGAAAACTAACACAAGCTCAAGATGTAGCATATAGTGTAACATGTATAAAAAATGATGAACGGTAGCTGAGCTACAAATACTATGTCAGCTATATGATCATGCAAAGCAATATGATAATGATGATGTGTGTCATAATAACAGAATAGTGGAAATTGCATGGCAATATATCTCAGAATGGCTATGGAAATGCCATAATAGGTAGGTATGCTGGTTGTTTTGAGGAAGATATAAGGAGGTTTATGTGTGATAGAGTGTATCATATCACAGGGTTTGGATGCACCAGTGAAGTTTGCACCACATCTCGAGGTGAGAAAGGGCAATGCACGGTACCGGAGAGGCTAGCAAATGGCGGAAAGGTGAGAGTGGTATAATCCATGGACTCACATTAGTCATAAAGAACTCACATACTTGTTGCAAAATTTTATTATCCCTCAAAGCAAAGTACTACTACCCATGCTCCTAAGGGGGAGGTTGGTAGGAATTAACCATTGCGCGCCCCCGACCTTTATGCAAAGGAAGACACTCAATAATAAATCGTGCTCCAACTTCTTAGCATAACGAGAGACTACACATGCATGCTTCAGGAATTACAAACCTTAACAACAATATTCTTACTAAACCACAATCATTCACTAGTACCTCCCACATATTACCATCTTTATATCGCAAAACTATTGCAAGGAATCAAACTTATCGTATTCAGTGATCTACATGAAAGTTTTTATTATATCCCTCTTGGATACCTATCATATTAGGACCAATTTCATAACTTGGCATATTGCCATTACTATTATCAACTCTCAAGATGATGTAAGTGAAGCATGAGAGTGCAACTATTTGTTTAAAATATGACCACCGATGTGCTCTAAAATATATAAGTGAATTACTAGAGCAACTGCCTAGATCAAAAGATATAAGTGAAGCACAAAGTATTCTAACAAATCACGAATAATGTGTGTCCCTCTCAAAAAGGTGTGTCTAGAAAATATGATTGTGGCAAACTAAAAATCAAACAAAGCAAAGACTCATATAATACACGACACTCCAAGAAAAACCCATATCATGTGATGAATAAAAATATAGCTCCAAGTAATTTACCGATGGTTGGTAGAAGAAAGAGGGGATGCCATCCGGGGTATCCCAAGCTTTGAGTCTTGGGTGTCCTTGAATATTACCTCGGGGTGCCTTGGATATCCCCAAGCTTAGGGTCTTGCCACACCTTATTCCTTCATACATCGCAATCTCACTCAAAACTTGAAAACTTCAGCACACAAAACTCAACAAAAAACTCGTGAGATTCGTTAGTATAACAAGGAAATAATAAACTTCAGGCAGTGTTGTAAACCCATTCATATTTTATTATTGCATAATACCTACTATATTCTAACTTCACCGTGACTTATACCCCCCGATACAATCCATAGGTTCATTAAAACAAGCAAACAATGCAACAAAAACATGAGTAATACTCCCGATATAATCCATAGGTCCACACATCGACCGCTATCTAGCATGCATCTAGTGTATTAAGTTCATGGAAAAATGGAGTAATGCATTAAGAAAGATGACATGATGTAGAAAAGATAAACTCGCGTATGAATAAACCCCATCTTGTTACCCTTAATAGCAACAATACATGCGTGTCATGTCTCTTTCTGCCACTGAGATTGAGCACCACAAGATCGAACCCATCACAAAGCACCTCTACCCATGGCAAGATAAATCAATTCATTTGGCCAAACCAAACCAACAAATCGGAGAAGAAATACGAGGCTATAAACAATCATGTATAAAAGAGTTCAGAGAAAACTCAAATAATATTCATTGATAGATATGATCATAAACTCATAATTCATTGGATCCCAACAAACACACCGCAAAAAGTCATTACATCAAATAGATCTCCAAGAACATCAAGGAGAACATTGTATTGAAGATCAAAAAGAGAGAAGAAGCCATCTAGCTATTAATTACGGACCCGTAGGTCTGTGGTAAACTACTCACACATCATCGGAGGGGCAGCAATGATGATGAAGAACCCCTCCGTGATCGTTCCCCCCTCTGGCTGAGTGCCGAAAAAGGCCTATTGATTGGATCTCATGGTTCTGGAACTTGCGGCGGTGGAATTTAGGGTTTTGGGGATTTTAGAGTATTTATAGAGGCGGAGGTAGGTTAAGACGGTGCCCATGGGCCCCACTACCCACCAGGGTGCACCAGAGGCCCTTGGCACGCCCTGGTACCTAGTGGGACCCACGAGCCTCTTCTCATGGCCTCCAGAAGCTTCCAGGGTCTCTTCTTGCAAGAAAAACTCCAAAAAGTTTCGTGGCATTTGGACTTCGTGTGGTATTGATATTCTACGAAGTAAAAAACAAGCAAAACAGCATCTGGCACTGGGCACTAAGTTAATAGGTTAGTCCCAAAAAATTATACAAAGTTGCTAGTAAATGTATATAAAACACCCAAGATTGATAATATAATAGCATGGAACAATAAAAAATTATGGATACATTAGAGATGTATCTGGTTGCCGGCTCCGGCTCGGGGGCTGATGTCGTCGACCCGACCCCAGGGACTGTCGCGTCCGGCTTGGGGACTGCAGACTCAACCCTCGTCCAAACTATTGTGCACGCCATGGTTATGAAACCAAGGGATGATGCAGTACATCTACGATAGGTATTTCCGTCAGTTATGAAACCAAGGTATCAATCCAGTAGGAGAACAAAACAACACTATGTAAATGGTACCTGCACACAAATAACAAATACTTGCAACCCAACATGTAAGAGGGGTTGTCAATCCCTCCTAGGTAACAGCGCCAGAAATTGGCAAGTTGACGGGAGAATATTTGTGCTAGATTGGCTAAATAGCTCTCGATAAAATGCGAAATAAAATACGTAAAACAAGGGCAGCAAGGTATTTTTGGGTTTTTGGAATAATAGATCTGAAAGTAAAAGCAAATATGATAAAGAATAGACCAAGATATCCAAGGCAATTATGACGATAAAAATAAATTACTGTTGAGCAATTGATAGAAGATCGAATAATTATGACGATATCCAAGGCAATGATATATAGGCATCACGTCCAAGATTAGTAGACCGACTCCTGCCTGCATCTACTAGTATTACTCCACACATTGACAGCTATCTAGCATGCATCTAGTGTATTAAGTTCATGGAGAAACGAAGTAATGCAATAAGAACAATGACATGATGTAGACGAGATCTATTCATGTAGGAATAGCCCCCATCTTGTTATCATTAATAGAAATGATACATGTGTGTCTTGCTACCCCTTTTGTCACTGGGAAAGAACACCGCAAGATCGAACCCATCACAAAGCACCCCTTCCCATGGCAAGAAAAATCGATCTAGTTGGCCTAACTAAATTAAACCAAAGATTCAAAGAAGAAATACAAGGCTAAAAATAATCATGCATATAAGACATCAAAGAAGACTCAAATAATATTCATGGATATAGATTTGATCATAAACTCAAAGTTCATTGGATCCCAACAAACACACCTCAAAAAAGAGTTACATCAAATAGATCTCCAAGAGACCATTATATTGAGAATCAAAAGAGACAGAGGGAGAGAGAGAGAGAGGAAGCCATCTAGCTACTGCCTACGGACCTGTAGGTCTATGGTGGACTACTCATGCATCACCGGAGGGGCACCAATGAGGATGATGAACCCCTCTGTCGACAATTCCATGATGCTCCCCATCAGGAGTGAGTAATTCCTTCATAGGCTTGCTGGTTGGTGAGGAGTTGGATGAGATTCATCATGTAATCGAGTTAGTTTTGTTAGGGCTTGATCCCTAGTATCCATTATGTTCTGAAGTTGATGTTGCTATGACTTTGCCATGCTTAATGCTTGTCACTTTGGGCCCGGGTGCCATGATTTCAGATCTGAACCGTTTATGTTATCACCATTATATCTATGTTCTAGATCCGATCTTGCAAGTTATAGTCACCTATTACGTGTTATGATCCGTAAACCCCGGAGTGACAGAAGTCGGGATACTTTCCGGTGATGACCGTAGTTTGAGGAGTTCATGTATTCACTATGTGTTAATGCTTTGTTATGGTTCTATATTAAAAGGAGGCCTAAATATCCCTTAGTTTCCAATTGGACCCCGCTGCCACGGGAGGGTAGGACAAAATATGTCATGCAAGTTCTTTCCGTAAGCACATATGACTATTTACGGAATACATGCCTACATTATATTTATGAACTGGAGTGATACGTCTCCAATGTATCTATAATTTTTGATTGTTCCATGCTGTTATATTATCATTCTTGGATGTTTTGCAATCATTTTATAGTCATTTTATATCATTTTTTGGTACTAACCTATTGACATAGTGCCAAGTACCAGTTGTTGTTTTCTGCATGTTTTTTACATCACAGGAAGTCAATACCAAACGGAGTCAAAACACAGCGAAACTTTTTGTCGATTTTTTTGGACCAGAAGACATCCAGTGGGTCGAAGAAGCACCTGGGGGTGCTCCGAGGGGAGCACAACCCACCAGGGCGCGCCTGGGGGCCCAGGCACGCCCAGGTGGGTTGTGCCCACCTCGGGTGCCCCCCGAACCGCCTCTTTGCTCTATAAATACCCCAATATTCCACAAACCTTAGTGGAGTCAACGAAAATCAGTTCCAACCGCTGCAAGTTCCAGAACCACCAGATCCAATCTAAACACCATCTCGGAGGGGTGCATCATGTCCATTGGTGCCTCTCCGATGATGCGTGAGTAGTTCTTTGTAGACCTACATGTCCGTAGTTAGTAGCTAGAGGCTTCCTCTCTCTCGTTTCATTCTCAATACAATGGTCTCTTGGAGGCCCATATGATGTAACTCTTTTTGCGGTGTGTTTGTTGGGATCCGATGAACTTTGAGTTTATGATCAGATCTACCTTTTTATCCATGAAAGTTATTTGAGTCTTCTTTGATCTCATATATGCATGATTACTTATAGCCTCGTATTTCTTCTCCGATATTTGGGTTTTGTTTGTCCAATTTGAAGGGTAACAAGATGGGGTCTATTTCTACATAAATAGATCTTGTCTACATCATGTCATCATTCTTATTGCATTACTCTGTTTTCCATGAACTTAATACACTAGATGCATGCTGGATAGCAGTCGATGTGTGGAGTAATAGTAGTAGATATAGGCAGGAGTCGGTCTACTAATCTTGGGCGTGATGCCTATATAATGATCATTGCCTGGATATCATCATGATTATTTGAAGTTCTATCAATTGCCCGACAGTAATTTGTTCACCCACCGTTTGCTATTTTTCTCGAGGGAAGCCACTAGTGAAACCTATGGGCCCTGGGTCTCTTCTTTATTATATTTGCCTTTGCGATCTATTTTCCTTTGCTTTTATTTTCAGATCTATTAAACGAAAAATACAAAAAAATACCTTGCTATACTTTATTTTATTTGGCGTTCGATCTATCAATATTTACAACTCTCCCATGTCCGTTTGCCAATTTCTGGCGCCGTTACCTGAAAGGGATTGACAACCCCTTTAATACGTCAGGTTGCGAGTATTTGTTATTTGTGTGCATGTGCTATTTACGTAGTGTTGCGTGGTTCTCCTACTGGTTCGATAACCTTGGTCTCATCACTGAGGGGAAATACCTACCATTGTTGTGCTGCATCATACCTTCCTCTCTGGGAAAATACCAACGTAGTTCAATCAAACATCAAAAGGAATTTCTGGCGCCGTTGCCAGGGAGACATCATCAACACCTACCAGGTTCCTAATCACAAATCTCATCTCCTCGCAATTACATTATTTGCCATTTGCCTCTCGTTTTCCTCTCCCCCACTTCACAAAAATTTGCCATTTTATTCTCCTTCTCTTTTTTGTTCGCCGTTTTCTTGTCGGATCTGTTTTTTAGTGTAATCTTGTTGCATAGTCACAATGACTCAAGAGAACACCAAGTTGTGTGATTTCTCAAATACCAACAACAATGATTTTACTGGCACTCCAATTGCTCTTCCCGCCACTAGTGTGGAGTCTTGTGATATTAATACTGCTTTGCTAAATCTTGTTATGAAAGATCAATTTTCTGGTACTCCTAATGAGAATGTCGCATCCCATCTTAACACATTCCCGGAATTATGCGATATGCAAAAGAAAAAAGATGTGGACAATGATGTTGTGAAGTTGAAATTCTTTCCATTTTCTTTGCGAGATCATGCAAAAAATTATTTTTCTTCATTGCCTCCCCATAGTATCGATTCTTGGAATAAGTGCAAAGATGCTTTTATCACTAAGTATTTTCTGCCCGCAAAAATTATTTCCCTTAGAACCCAGATCATTAATTTCAGGCAACTTGAGCATGAGCATGTTGCACAATGTTGGGAAAGGATGAAAATGATGCTAAGGAATTGCCCAACTCATGGGTTAAATCTTTGGATGATCATACAAATTTTTATGCGGGATTGAATTTCATTTCTTGCAATCTTTTAGATTCCGACGTGGGTGGTACTTTTATGGAAATTACTTTGGGTGAAGCCACCAAATTTCTTGATAATATCACGGCAAATTATTCATAATGGCATACCGAAAGAGCTCCTACTAGTAAAAAAGTTAATTTGGTTGAAGAAATTTCTTCTTTGCGTGAAAAAGTTGATGCTCTTATGAAACTGGTTGCTAGTAAAAGTGCTCCTCTTGATTTTAATGATGTGCCTTTGTCTACTTTGATTGAGCGGAATAGTGATGCCATAGATGTGAATTTTATCTCACGAAATAATTTCAATAACAATGCTTATAGAGGAAATTTTAATCGTAGGCCTTTCCCTAGTAATTCCACTAACAATTATGGTATTTCCTATGGAAATTCTTCTTATAATAATAATAGGAACACCTATGATCTTGAGAATAATATTGAAGAATTTATCAACACTAAAAAAAATTCAACACTACAATGGAAGAAAAGTTGAATAAGATTGATGATTTGTCTACAAGTGTTGATAGAATTTCTCATGATGTGGAAAATCTCAAGGTGAAAATTTTTGTGCCTAAGGTAGAGGAATCAATCAAAGCTCTTTATGTTTCTATGGATGAAAGTAAGAAAAGAACCGCTATGCTTAGAGCTAGAAGAGAATTTTTAGAGAAGGCGTTTTCTAGTGATTGCATTCATAAAACTAATGAAGATCTTAAAATGATTGGTGTTTCTTCTATGGATTCCTTGTTTACTAAAATTAAGATTGATGAAAAAGGGACTGGATAAGAGTCAACTTTAGCTAGAAGGCATCCCAATAATTCGAAGGGTGAAAATCTTGTTGAGAAAATTGATAAAAGTGGATTTGAAGAGGTCAAGACTTTAACTAGGGATGTGCCCACTCTTTTGGATTACAAAGACTTTAATTATGATAGTTTCTCTTTGATTGATTGTATTTCTTTGTTGCAATCCATGATAAATTCACCCCATGCTTATGAACAAAATAAAGCTTTTACTAAACGTATTGTCGATGCTATGATGAAAGCTTTAGAAGAAAAGTTGGACTTATAAGTTTCATTTCCTAGAAAATTATATGATGAGTGGGAACCTACTATCAAATTCAAGATTAAAAATTATGAGTGTTTTGCTTTATGTGACTTGGGTGCTAGTGTTTCTACAATTCTGAAATCTTTATGTGATGTGCTTGGTCTTACCGATATTGAAAAATGTTCTTTAAATTTGCACTTGGCGGGTACTACTATTAAAAAGCCTATGGGAATAATTAATGATGTTCTTATATATTCTTGCAAATAGGAATTATGTGCCCATAGATTTTATTGTTCTTGTTATTGATTGCAATCCTTCTTGTCCAATTATTCTTTGTAGACCATTTTTACGTACTATCGGTGCCGTGATTGATAGGAAGAAGGAAACATTAAAGTTCAATTTCCACTAAGGAAGGGTATGGAACACTTCCCTAGAAAAATAATTAGGCCACCATGTGAATCAATCATGAGGGCATCTTATGGATCTAGAAACAAAGATGACAAAACTTAGATCATTGCTTTATGCCTAGCTAAGGGCGTGAAACAATACCGCTTGTTGGGAGGCAACCCAATGATTTTTTTTGTTTTTTGTTTCTGTTCTTGATGTTTGCACAACTATTATACTGTTATGGTTGTGTTTTTTGTGTTTTAATTAGTATTTGTGTCAAGCAAAGCCTTTAGGATCTTCTTGGATGATAGTTGTTTGATCTTGCTGAAAAATAGAAACTTTTGCATTCACGAATTTCGGGGAGAATTGATCCTCGAACACCTATGGGGCCGGCGGACCGGGCCCCTTTCGGTTCGGCGGGGGGCGGAGATCGCACGAAGAGCAGATCGAGGCGAGGCACACGAGCAGTTTACCCAGCTTCGGAGCTCTCCGGAGAGATAACAGTCCTACTGCTGCTTGTCTGATTGCATTGAGTGGTGTTCTTGCTCTCGAGTGAGAGAGTGGTGTGTTTTCTGGGCTACGAATGGATCAAAGCCGACTGTCTGAGGCCCCAAACCAAACCCCCTCTATGTTGCGCATGGGCCTCCTTTTATACGCTAAAGGGGTCACCGATAGGTGGCAACGCAGAGGAGGGTAAAAATGTAAAAAGCAAGGTAGTTGATACAGTTGCTTGTATAGTGCACCCTACCTAACCCTGACGGCAGGGGACAAGGGCATTAAATGCCCGTCTGAGTCGCCCGAACAGTGCAGAAAAGGACCGTTAGGGGCGCCACCGTTCGCCACGATGGCGATCTTGTCAGCTTCGCATGCCACTGCGCACCGCTGGCTGCACAGCCTCCCGCCACGCGCGCCCGGAGAGGCCCCCAGAGCGACACGTTGGTGGGTGCGCTGGAGCGTGGACGCAGAGTGGCCGCCTGCCGCGGCAAGCACCTTGCCGCTGTCGTTATCTTCGCTGGGCCCAGAAGCTCGTCGCTCACCGGGCCTCGGTGTACCTTGTTTAGTCTTCCCGGCAAGCTCCTCTTGCCGGGGCCTTGCTACCTTGCCGGAGCGCGTGGCGCGTCGCGGCAAGTTCCTTGGAGTGCCTTGGTTGGCCTTCCCGGCAAGCTCCTCTTGCCGGGGTCTTGTCTCCTTAGCTTAAATACTTTGTTCTTGGATGGTTCCAAGGGAACCTTGGTGGATCTTGGCGTTCGCCCGGCAAGCCTTTGCCGCGGGGTGCTGCAACTGCCCGTGCACAAGTTCGGGGTACTAGGGTACCCCTATTCTAGTACACCGACAACGAAAATAATTTTCATAAATCACAGAAACGCGATTTTGCTCTAATTCTTTTTGCAAAAGACCAAATACAAATTTCTCAGGTATTCCTAATGTTTCAGAATTTTTGGAGTTACAGAAGTATTCAAAATATCCGGATTGCTACAGACTATTCTGTTTTTGACAGATTCTGTTTTCTTTGCGTTATGTGCTTGTTTTGATGATTCTATGGTTTTCTTTGATGAGTTTTTGCCATAGAAAAGTTGGAATATAATATATATAATGCAAGAATAAAATATGAATCGGTTTGCTACAATACTTATAGTAGTGATTTGTTTTCTTATACTAACGAATCTCGTGAAGGTTTTGTTGAGTTTTGTGTGATTGAAGTTTTCAAGTTTTGGGTGATGTTACGATGGATGAAGGAATAAGGAGTAAGAAGAGCCTAAGATTGGGGATGCCCATGGCATCCCAAGATATTATCCAAAGAGAAGCAAGCAACTAAGCTTGGGGATGCCCCGAGTGGCATCCCCTCTTTCTTCTAACGACCATCGGTATTTTTACTCGAAGCTATATTCTTATTCGTCACATACTATGAGTTTTGCTTGGAGTGTCTTTTATTATTTGAGTCTTTCCTTGTTTTAATTTTTATTTAAGGTCTTGAATCCTTGCTGGACACACCTATTTGAGAGAGCCAAAATTATTCCATGACTTGTTAGAATTGCTCTCTATGCTTCACTTAAATCTTTATGAGCTATGGAATTGCTCTAGTGCTTCACTTTTATCTTTTTGAGCACGGTGTGCTTTAGTATTTTTGAAGAAATGCTCTCGTGCTTCACTTAGATTTATTTGAGAGTTAGTAATTCATTTTCGAAATTCTCTCTTGCTTCACTTAAATTATTTTGAGAGAAAAAATATTATGCTCATGATCTTCACTTATATTTGCTTGAGCTTATCAAAAGCAACACATGAAAATTAGTCCCAAAGTGATAGATATCCAAGAAGGATATAATAAAAAAATCATGAAGATCATTGGACAAAAAAACTTGATTCATTGTAATAGTTTTGAGATATGATGATGTGATATGTGAGTCATGTTGATGAGTAATTGTGATTTAGTAAAAATATTGGTGTTAAGGTTTGTGATTCCCTATGCAAGCACGAAAGTCAATAGTCATGCAATGAAATTACATTATACTTGTGGCATTCTGTGTTGTTAATTATGCTTAATGCTCACTTACGAGATTATTCGTTTCTGGGTTGGTCGCTTCTCAATCTTTTGCTAGCCTTCATTTTGCACTAAGTATGATCACTACTTGTGCATCCAAAATCCTTTAAACCAGTTTTGTCACATGAGTCCATTAGATCTACCTATATGTGGTATTATTTTACCGTTCTAAGAAAATTTGTGTCTGCCATCTCTAGCTTTCAAAATAAATTTCTGTTTTGTGTGCTCGTACCGCTCATGAGGCGGTGAGGGGTGGCTGATATTTTCCATGCTAGATGTGTTATTCTGACGATGAGTGTTTATTCACTTGTCATTGCACGAGAGTAAGGTAAAGGTATTAAGGATGCCCAATCTCGAAGTGA
Source organism: Triticum dicoccoides (assembly GCF_002162155.2). Classification (NCBI taxonomy): domain Eukaryota; kingdom Viridiplantae; phylum Streptophyta; class Magnoliopsida; order Poales; family Poaceae; genus Triticum; species Triticum dicoccoides. The sequence goes on from NC_041381.1 coordinate 392,748,955, forward strand.
AAAATGAATTTACTTTATGTTGTCAAATAGTAAATTCCTTGGTATGGAGGGCAACCGTGGATACGGCTAGCCATCTAAAGTGAAAGGATGATTGAAAAAGGAATAAACTTTATTTTCTGTTTGGGAACCGCCTATGATATATCTAGCATGGAAAGTGTTGGGAGCTCTAAGTCGCTTTCGTTGGTGGGAAAAGTATGCCTCTCAAAAATGTTTTTATCTCTAAGTTTTTCGCTTTGAGCTCTGGCACCTCTACAAATCCCTACTTCCCTCCACGAAGGGCCTTCTTTTACTTTATGCAATTTTTATTTTTAACTTGAGTCTCCATCTTCTTTTACAAAGACCAACTAGGAGGCACTATGATCGTACTTGAGAATTGGGTGTAGCTAATATGCGAGTGTGTTTCATGAATGGATCAATGATTGAGCATGATGGGCTAGGGATAACTTATTTTATCATTGATATTTTGAAAGACATGGTTGCTTGTTGGTATGCTTGAGTATTTAAATCTCATGTCAACTAGACTATTGCTTTGAACCATATAAAAGTTCAAATTTCATGCTACAAAGAAAAGAATATGTGATGAATATGTTAGGCAACATTCCACATCAAACATTCTGTTTTTATCGTTTACCTACTCGAGGACGAGCAGGAATTAAGCTTGGGGATGCTGATACGTCTCCAACGTATCTATAATTTTTGATTGTTCCATGCTGTTATATTATCATTCTTGGATGTTTTACAATCATTTTATAGTCATTTTATATCTTTTTTGGTACCAACCTATTGACATAGTGCCAAGTGCCAGTTGCTGTTTTCTGCAAGTTTTTTACATCACAGGAAATCAATACCAAACGGAGTGCAAACGCAGTGAAACTTTTTGAGGTTTTTTGGACCAGAAGACATCCAGTGGGCCAGAGAAGCACCTGGGGGTGCTCCGAGGGGAGCACAACCCACCAGTGCATGCTTGGGGGGCCAGGCGCGCCCAGGTGGGTTGTGCCCACCTCAGGTGCCCCCCGAACCGCCTCTTTGCTCTATAAATACCCCAATATTCCAGAAACCCTAGGGGAGTCGACGGCCGCCGCAAGTTCCAAAGCCACCAGATCCAATCTAAACACCATCTCAGAGGGGTGCATCATGTCCATTGGTGCCTCTCTGATGATGCATGAGTAGTTATTTGTAGACCTACAGGTCCATAGTTAGTAGCTAGATGGCTTCCTCTCTCTCGTTTCATTCTCAATACAATGGAATCTTGGAGATTCATATGATGTAACTCTTTTTGCAGTGTGTTTGTTGGGATCCGATGAACTTTGAGTTTATGATCAGATCTATCTTTTTATCCATGAAAGTTATTTGAGTCTTCTTTGATCTGTTATATGCATGATTACTTATAGCCTTGTATTTCTTCTCCGATATTTGGGTTTTGTTTGGCCAACTTGATCTATTTATCTTGCAACGGGAAGAGATGCTTTGTGATGGGTTCGATCTTATGGTGCTTGATCCCAGTGACAGAAAGGGAACCGACACGTATGTATCATTGCTATTAAGGGTAACAAGATGGGGTCTATTTCTACATAAATAGATCTTGTCTACATCATGTCATTGTTCTTATTGCATTACTCCATTTTTCCATGAACTTAACACACTAGATGCATGCTGGATAGCGGTCGATGTGTGGTGTAATAGTAGTAGATGCAGGCAGGAGTCGGTCTACTAATCTTGGACGTGATGCCTATATAATGATCATTGCCTGGATATCATCATGATTATTTGACGTTCTATCAATTGCCCAACAGTAATTTGTTCACCCACCGTTTGCTATTTTTCTCGAGAGAAGAAACTAGTGAAACCTATGGACCCCGGGTCTCTTCTTTATTATATTTGCCTTTGCGGTCTATTTTCCTTTGCTTTTATTTTTAGATCTATTAAACCAAAAATATAAAAATACCTTGCTGCACTTTATTTAATTTGGCGTCCGATCTATAAACATTTACAACTCTCTCACGTCTGTTTGCCGATTTCTCGCGCTGTTACCCGAAAGGGATTGACAACCCCTTTAATACGTCGGGTTGCGAGTATTTGTTATTGGTGTGCAGGTGCTGTTTACATAGTGTTGCGTTGTTCTCCTACTAGTTCGATAACCTTGGTCTCATCACTGAGGGAAATACCTACCGTTGCTGCGTTGCATCATACCTTCCTCTTTGGGGGAATACCGACGTAGTTCAATCAAACATCAAAAGAAATTTCTGGCGAAGTTGCCAGGGAGACATCATCAACATCTACCAGGTTCCTAATCACAAATCCCATCTCCTTGCAATTACATTATTTGCCATTTGCCTCTCGTTTTCATCTCCTCCACTTCACAAAAAATTGACGTTTTATTCGCCTTCTCTTTTTTGTTCGTCGTTTTCTTGCCGGATCTGTTTTTGAGTGCAATCTTGTTGCATAGTCACAATGACTCAAGAGAACACCAAGTTGTGTGATTTCTCAAATACCAACAACAATGATTTTTTTGGCACTCCGATTGCTCCTCCCGTCACTAGTGCGGCGTCTTGTGATATTAATACTGCTTTGCTGAATCTTGTTATGAAAGATCAATTTTTGGGTACTCCTAATGAGGATGTTGCATCCTATCTTAACACAATCGTGGAATTATGCGATATGCAAAAGAAAAAAGATGTGGACAACGATGTTGTGAAGTTGAAATTATTTCCGTTTTCTTTGCGAGATCATGCAAAAATTTGGTTGCCTTTGTTGCCTCGCCATTGTATCGATTCTTGGAGTAAGTGCAAAGATGCTTTTATCACTAAGTATTTTCCCCGCAAAAATTATTTCCCTTAGAACCCAGATTATGAATTTCAAGCAACTTGAGCATGAGCATGTTGCACAATCTTGGGAAAGGATGAAAATGATGCTAAGGAATTGCCCAACTCATGGGTTAAATCTTTGGATGATCATACAAAATTTTTATGTGGGGTTGAATTTTGTTTCTCGTAATCTTTTAGATTCCGTCGCGGGTGGTACTTTTATGGAAATTACTTTGGGTGAAGCCACCAAATTTCTTGATAATATCATGGCAAATTATTCACAATGGCATACCGAAAGAGCTCCTACTAGTAAAAAAAGTTAATTTGGTTGAAGAAATTTCTTCTTTGAGTGAAAAAGTTGATGCTCTTATGAAATTGGTTGCTAGTAAAAGTGATCCTCTTGATTTTAATGATGTGCCTTTGTCTACTTTGATTGAGAAAAATAGTGATGCCATATATGTGAATTTTATCTCGCGAAATAATTTCAATAACAATGCTTATAGAGGAAATTTTAATCGTAGGCCTTTCCCTAGTAATTCCTCTAACAATTATGGTATTTCCTATGGAAATCCTTCTTATAATAATAATAGGAACACCTATGATCTTGAGAATAATATTGAAGAATTTATCAACACTAAAAAAAATTCAACACTACAATGGAAGAAAAGTTGAATAAGATTGATGATTTGTCTAGAAGTGTTGATAGAATTTCTCATGATGTGGAAAATCTCAAGATGAAAATTTGTGTGCCTAAGGTAGAGGAATCAATCATAGTTCTTTATGTTTCTAAGGATGAAAGTAAGAAAAGAACCGCTATGCTTAGAGCTAGAAGAGAATTTTTAGAAAAGGCGTTTTCTAGTTATTGCTTTCATAAAACTGATGAAGATCTTAAAATGATTGGTGTTTCTTATATTGACTCCTTGTTTAGTAAAATTAAGATTGATGAAAAAGGGACTGGAGAAGAGTCAACTTTAGCTAGAAGGCATCCCAATAATTCGAAGGGTGAAAATCTTGTTGACAAAATTGATAAAAGTGGGTTTGAAGAGGTCAAGACTTTAACTAGTGATGTTCCCACTCTTTTGGATTACAAAGACTTTAGTTATGATAGTTGGTCTTTGATTGATTGTATTTATTTGTTGCCATCCATGATAAATTCACCCCATGCTTATGAACAAAATAAAGCCTTTACTAAACATATTGTCGATGCTATGATGAAAGCTTTAGAGGAAAAGTTGGAATCAGAAGTTTCAATTCCTAGAAAATTACATGATGAGTGGGAACCTTCCATCAAAGTCATGATTAAAAATTATGAGTGTTTTGCTTTATGTGACTTGGGTGCTAGTATTTCTACAATACCGAAATCTTTATGTGATGTGCTTGGTCTTACCGATATTGAAAAGTGTTTTTTAAATTTGCACTTGGCGGATTCTACTATTAAAAAGCCTATGGGAAGAATTAATGATGTTCTTATATATTATTGCAAATAGGAATTATGTGCCCATATATTTTATTTTTCTTGATATTGATTGCAATCCTTCTTGTCCAATTATTCTTGGTAGACCGTTTTTACGTACTATCGGTGCCGTGATTGATATGAAAGAAGGAAACATTAAATTTCAATTTCCACTAAGGAAGGGTATGGAACACTTACCTAGAACAAGAATTAGTCCACCATGTGAATCAATCATAAGGGCATCTTATAGATCTAGAGACAAAGATGACAAAACTTAGATCCTTGCTTTATGCCTAGCTAAGGGCGTGAAACAATAGCGCTTGTTGGGAGGCAACCCAATGAATAAATTCTATTTTTGTTTTTTGCTTTATGTTCTTGAGTGTTTGCACAATTATTCTACTGTGATGATTGTGTTTTTTGTGTTTTAATTAGTGTTTGTGCCAAGCAAAGCCTTTAGGATCTTCTTGGGTGATAGTTATTTGATCTTGCTGAAAAATAGAAACTTTTGCATTCACGAAAATAATTTTCATAAATTACAGAAACGTGATTTTGCTCTGACTCGTTTTTGATAAGATTAATATACAAATTTCTCAGGTCATCCTAATTTTTCAGAATTTTTGGAGTTTCAGAAGTATTCGAAATATCCAGATTGCTACAGACTATTTTGTGTTTTATAGATTCTGTTTTCTTTGTGTTGTGTGCTTGTTTTGATGATTCTATGGTTTTCTTTGATGAGTTTTCCATAGAAAAGTTGGAATACAATAGATATAATGCAAGAATAAAATAGTGATTTGTTTTTTTATACTAATAGTGATTCTGTTTTCCAGATATGAATTGGTTTTCTATAGTACTTATAGTAGTGATTTGTTTTTTTATACTAACTGATCTCACGAAGGTTTTGTTGAGTTTTGTTTGATTGAAGTTTTCAAGTTTTGGGTGATGTTACGATGGATGAAGGAATACAGAGGAAGAAGAGCCTAAGATTGGGGATTCCCATGGCATCCCAAGCTATTATCCAAATAGAAGCAAGCAACTAAGCTTGGGGATGCCCCGAGTGGCATCCCCTTTTTCTTCTAACGAACATCGGTATTTTACTCGAAGCTATATTTTTATTTGTCACATACTATGAGTTTTGCTTGGAGCGTCTTGTATGATTTGAGTCTTTGCTTGTTTTGCCTTTTGTTTTAAGTCTTGAATCCTTGCTGGACACACCTATTTGAGAGAGCCAAAATTATGCCATGACTTGTTAGAATTGCTCTCTATGCTTCACTTAAATCTTTATGAGGTATGGAATTGCTCTAGTGCTTCACTTATATCTTTTTGAGCATGGTGTTCTTTAGTATTTTTGGAGAAATTCTCTCATGATTCACTTAGATTTATTTGAGAGTTAGTATTTTTTTTAGAAATTCTCTCTTGCTTCACTTAAATTATTTTGAGAGAAAAAAATTATTATGCTCATGATCTTCACTTATATTTGTTTGAGCTTATCAATAGGAACACATGAAAATTATGAAGGAAATATGCCCTAGAGGCAATAATAAAGTTGTAATTTTATATTTCCTTATATCATGATAAATGTTTATTATTCATGCTAGAATTGTATTAATTGGAAACTTGATACATGTGTGGATACATAGATAAAACACCGTGTCCTTAGTATGCCTCTACTAGACTAGCTCGTTGATCAAAGATGGTTAAGTTTCCTAGCCATGGACATGAGTTTTCATTTGATAAACGGGATCACATCATTAGCGGAATGATGTGATGGACAAGACCTCTCTGTTAGTTTAACATAATGATTGTTCAATTTTATTGCTATTGCTTTCTTCGTGTCAAATATATATCCCTCCGACTACGAGATTATGCAACTCCCGGACACCGGAGGAATGCCTTGTATGATATCAAATATCACAATGTAACTGGGTGATTATAGATGCTCTACAGGTATCTACGAAGGTGTTTGTTGGGTTGGCATAGATCGAGATTAGGATTTGTCACTCCAAGTATCGGAGAGGTATCTCCGGGCCCTCTAGTTAGTTGCGGGATGATGCATTACGGAACGAGTAAAGAGACTTGCCGGTAAATAGATTGAACTAGGTATGAAGATACCGACGATCGAATCTCGGGCAAGTAACATACCGATGACAAAGGGAATAACTATTTTGACACTGCGGTTCGACCGATAAAGATCTTCATAGAATATGTGGGAACCAATATGAGCATCCAGGTTCCGCTATTGGTTATTGACCGGAGAGGTGTCTCGGTCATGTCTACATAGTTCTCGAACCCATAGGGTCCGCACGCTTAACGTTCGATGACAATAGGTATTATATGAGTTATCCGTTCTGGTGACCAAAGGTTGTTCGGAGTCCCATATCAGATCACGAACATGATGAGGAGTCTCGAAATGGTCAAGAGGTAAAGATTGATATATTGGAAGGTGGTATTCGGACACCGGAAGGGTTCCAGAGTGTATCGGGTACATACTAGAGTACCACAGGGGTTATCGGAACCCCCCCCCCCCCGGTGGAAGATATGGGCCATATGGGCCATGGGAGGGAGGCTAACCAGCCCACAAGGGGCTGGTGCGCCCCCCACAAGGGAGGAGGCCGAATTAGACTAGGGAAAGGGATTGCCACTCCCCTTTCCTTCTCCTACTCCCTCTTTCTTCCCCCTTTCCCCCTCCGATTGAAGGAAAAAAGAGGGGGGCCGAATCCTACTAGGAGTGAAGTCCTAGTAGGACTCCCCCTCCTTGGCACACCCCTTGTGGCTGGCCTCCTCCCCTCCTCCTTTATATACGGGGGCGGGGGGCACCCCAAAGGATAACAATTGTCTTAGCTGTATGCGGTGCCCCCCTCCATTGTTGACTCCTCGGATAGTATCATCATAGTGCTTAGGCAAAGCCCTGCGCAGATCACATCACCAACACCGTCATCACGCGTCATGCTAACGGAACTCATCGAATCCATCGACACTCTGCTGGATCGAGAGTTTGAGGGATATCATCGAGCTGAACATGTGCATAACTCGGAGGTGCCGAACATTTGGTACTTGATCGGTTGCTCGAGAAGACGTTCGACTACATCAACCGCATTAAGTTAACGCTTCCGCTTTCGGTCTACGAGGGAACATGGACACACTCTCCCCCTCTCGTTGCTATGCATCTCCTAGATAGATCTTGCGTGAGCGTAGGAATTTTTTTGAAATTGCATGCTATGTTCGCCAACAGTGGCATCTGAGCCAGGTTTATGTGGCACCCCGATCCGCATGGAGCAGGGGGCCTTCGCACGTCAGCTCAGGATAACACCTGACGCACGACAGGTCCATGATACATCATTCCAGGTACAAGAATATTCATCAAATGCATCTGTATATAATTACATTAGTGATGAATATAATCTTCTAGCATATCCCTAAGGCTATTTACATGGCAGCGGAAGCCTATTTAAATGGCTACGGAAGTCTTGGTAGCATAACACTTTGGCTGGGCTCCACAACTCATAGGACTGGCAAGATTACGGCCTAGCACGACGGAACAAGTGAACGACCTACAAAACTGGCATGACACGCCAGGTCAGTACATTGAATGTACTTGCAAGACAACCAAATACATAGCATCCAAACAAGAAGAAGACAAAGCAAGAACCAAGCATCTACAACAACCTATCTCATATCAGAAACTAAGCATGGCATAATATCAACCCGAGACATAAATCAAACTAACATCATGGCATATTCTAGCATGGCAACAACATGGTATATCAAATTTACTTCTAACATGGCAACAACAAAACATAGCATATCATCTCTATCATATCAATCAAACCATGGCATCATGAAACTCTGCTGAAAGTAAACTACCAATCATATCAAATGCAGACATAGCATGTTAACTGTATGCAGCCATCTCATGTTCTACCATGATTCTTTACATGCAAACATATTACTCATGCAATGCAACCAAACTTGTGCACTGAGTCCCTCGGACTCTCTTACCAATGGTAATCACCTCATATCCTGATTACAAACAAAAACAAACTCGTGATCCTTACGGCGATCACAACCCGACCAACAACTGGCCCGTGATCCTTACGGCGATCACAACCCGACCAACAACTGGCCCGTGATCCTTACGGTGATCACAACCCGGCCATCAACTGGCCCGTGATCCTTAACCACATTAACCAGCTTAATTATTTCAGGTTTATCCTCCATTTCGACCAAGACCCGATAGTGTACCCTACTACGAACTCATGCCCATGACCGAGGACGCGGCTATCGATAGTTTAAATACACTCTGCAGAGGTTAGTACACTGTACCCACACCACGGAACCCATGGCCTCGTCATCCCATTCGGGTGGACCAACGGCATTCCGACGAAACTGATCTACTGTCATGACACTCTCCCGGCCACTCCGACTCACTCCCCACTGGGCTAGTCCTGGGTGGCCCCGGGTCTACCTCCAGACACCTCAACCACTGTCGTGGCCACGATCCACTCTGGGATCCGGTACCAAAATTAACTTACAACAGGCTCACAAGGTTATGCTCCACCTACCTGATCAGGGTAGCGCGCGCCCATAACCTTCCCTAGTTGGAGGCACCGACCAGAGGCACGACAATAGACCGCATTAAGGCCGTCCCATACCGGTAAATGTGGTTGCACTGGAAAAAAAGTTCGATTTGGCGGCACTATGACTTGATCCCATCGGCACTATGACTTGATCCCATCGATGACGGAGGGGTGTTATTATTAAGTCATATTATTATCTTCTCCATCATCAATCATCATACCAGCATTTTAACATGAATGCAACAATGAGCATACATCATACAAATGCTTTAACAAAACATCGAGCTTCTCAAGTGAACACTTACAACATAAAGAACATGACAATACCAAGTACTAACATATCCATGGTACATTACCATCATCATAGCATTTTATAACGATGACATAAAAATAAAGTAGAGTAGTGACATGGCATCATCAGTAACAACATTCTAATTATCATGGCAAAATATATCATGAACACACAAGCATGATAAGCATAATGAAATAACTGCAGACGAAAACAATAAGAAACAACTGCAACTACAGACACACAAGGTGCAAGCAAAGTCAACATGCAAGTTCGGGGCTCATGATAAGAGGTTGGCTTGCCTGGGGGGGCGACAAATACTCCGGGAAGAAGTGGGAAACGACTGCGGAAAAATTGCCAGAAACAGTTCTCTCCCGGAGGGGGATATTTATGGACAAGGGCAAAGTGGTCATTTTCACAGTGTCAAACCATAGTGAAAATTATGGGAACAGAATGGGCTCGACGAGACGAAAACGTGGGCGTTGGATTTACCTCAATCGGAGTTACGGGTAAAAAGATACGGGCATTTAAAACTCAGGGACTAATCTGTAAAAATGCTTCTACAAACAGGTCCCTTGCAGTTTTAAACCGAACGCGTCTTTTTCTGAAATACGTCTTCGAATTAGGAAAATGGCTTCGGCGGGGGCGCTTGCACTTGGCTGACACGGCGTGGACTGGACAAAAGGGGCAGAGGCAGGGCCGGCGTCTGGGTCGCTGCCAGGTGGGGTCGCGGGGCCCACTTGTCCAGGTCAACGCCCACCTGGCCGTGGCTTCTTCTTCTTCGCTCGGGCGCTCGACCGGAAAGGCAGAGGCTGCCCCGACGGTGGTTGCCGACGGCTCTGGCCACCACAGACGACGGCCGGCCTACCCACGTGCTCAGGAGAGAGAGGAGCATCCCGTGGTGGTCTCCGTCGCCGGTGAAGAGCATTGGAGGGGGAGCAACAGGGGGCGCGGCGGAGGGGGCTTCGGTCTCCGGTGGGCAAGGGGCTCCGGCGGTGGAACGGAGAGGCTGAAGCTACGGGGAGGCTCGCCGGAGCATGGGGGAGGCGCTGGTGGAGGAGGAACGGCGAGGGGGGCCCTGGTCGCCGGAACCAGAGAGGTCCAAGGCGGCGGCCATGGCAATTGGGAAGAGAATGGGGAGCTCCTAGAGCTCAGGGGAAGAGGCTAGGGAGGCTTGGGGACTGCGAGGGGGCTCAGGGATGGCTACTTATAGCCGCGGAGGAGCTCGAGGGGGAGGGGCGAGGTGGCACGCGGCGGGCGACGTGTCCGCGCGTCGGCGACGGCGCAGCGTCAGCAGGCGCGGCCAAAGCTCACGGGAGGCAGTGGGAAGGAGACGAGGGGGGTCACGACAAGCAGCAGAGGCTCACAGAGCAACGCAACGCCAAGGGGGCTCAGGGAGAAGAAGACAGAGGAGGAAGACGACGGGCTCACGGGCCCGCACTGCTCGAGCTTTGGCTCGGCTCGCCGGAGAAGAAAATGGAGGGGGAGCGGGGTCCAGGCAAACGGCAACGACGATGCGGAGCTGCTAGATATTAATGGCAAGGTCAGGGACGGTCGGAGCAGCGGTGCCGACGACAACAGTGGCTAGACCACCTTTTTGGCTGGCTGCCCTCGTGGTCACCATTGGCATGGCACACTCTGGAGGTTTTACTGAGGTTAAACCATGTCTACCGCGTAGTCCTTCAAAGATGGATAGTTACTATGGTAAATACTTGGGCAGAGACAAAATGAGCTGAGTAAATCAAGCTCCACAAGTTTACTGCAGTAAACTTGTCAATGTCCTAGAGGTAAAACTAGAGAGGGTAAATGGTAACTTTGATGTCTGGGAGTCTTAGGGTAGTAAGGACTACAGTCCTGGGGTTTATGAGGTCATTAGCTCAAGGATTTAGCATAGCTGCAGTGCAAATGCCAAATCTGGTTCAGAAACCAAATGATGATGAAGCACTCACTAGGATGGTTGGATTGAGTTATAACTTGGCAAATCCTCATTATTTGGACATAAGTAGATGCTATAAAAAGGTCAGCCCAAATGGACTTGCTAAATTGGTACTTTCTTCACAAGGATCACTTTGGACCAGAAACTTGAGAAAATCCTAGGAAAATATTGGCTAAATTAAATTAGCCAAACTCTTAGGTAGGTTGGTTATAAGGATATGAGAAGGCTTGGGAATATTTTCATCTATAATGGAGCAAAATAAAATATACTTGCTTCACAACCTGAAAATATGGACAGAAAATAAGAATTGCTCCTGTGCTCACATACCCCAATGAAATGAGCTGAATTTGGGTTAAAGCTAATTATTTGGAATACTTGAGAGGGTGGCAAAGTTTCATCCCATTTGGAAACTCTATGAAGGTACTTCCTTCACAACATTTTACTCTGGTCAGAAACTTTGGAAAATTGCACAGGGAGCTAGGATGATTGGATTGGGCTCATCTTTGGTATCCATGGGTTATTTATCAATATTAATCACCCTACCAATTAGCAGCTCAAATGGAATTAGGAATAAAGCCCTTCCTTTGCAAAATTTCAGAGAAGGCAGAAACTTGCATTGGATCATGTGCTCAATTTTTGAACTGATGAACATGAGATGATTATGGAACTAGTGATTATATAGGAAGGGCAAGATCCACAATTTATCTGAGAATTTTCCCAGCTATAAAAATAATAGTTCCTCTAGAAAATGGTAGAAATGCAATATTGGTATTAAATAGGAAAAGGCATTTTTCCTTATTTAATTATGGCCAATATGATTTCCAGAGCTTGGATGAGGCATGATTATCAACTCCACCAATTCACATGAATTTAGGAGATGGCTAGATATGCCTTTCGATTTTATTCCTCAGAAAGGCAAGAAAAGGAATAAATCATAATTCAAAAATATTGCATGGGACTTGGCAATATTTTTGCATATCCAAGGTTTAGAAGGATAGAAGGGTCTCTAGGAACAGATGGGATGATCAACAGATCAAGGAAAATGATAGCCCCTTTGAAATCAGAAAGGGCACAATCAAATTCCAAAAATTTGGAATTAGGGTTTGAGAGGGTTTAGGATGATGCAACTGAGGTCTTGCCCACTGAAAAAGACATGAGCAAGTTTTGAAAGGTTGGAAATGACAAGAATTCTCAGAGTCATCCAACAAACTCAGGAGAATTTTTTTGAAAAATGAGTGCCAGGAAGAAATAACAGCACAAAAATTGATAACCCAATTTTGGGGCTATTACAGTTTATGCGTAGATGATATGCTCGAGTAGAACACAAAGAGTTGTGGGTGGTGATCGTCATACTGCCTACCACCAATGTCTTATTTTCATTCGGCGGCATTGTTGGATGAAGCGGCCCGGACCAACCTTACATGACCGCGTTCATGGTATCGGTTCCACCGACTGACATGCAACTAGTTTTGCATAAAGTTGGCTAGCGGGTGTCTGTTTCTCCAACTTTAGCTGATTCAAATTTGACTGCATCCTGTCCTTGTGAAGGTTAAAACAGCAAACTTGATAAATCACTGTTGAGGTTTTTGTGTCGTAGGTATGTACAGTTCATGCTAGCAGCTCATAGCAGCCACGTAGAACTTGCAACAAACAAAGTAGAGGACGTCTAACTTGTTTTTGCAGGGCATGTTGTGATGTGATATGGTCAAGACATGATGTGATATAAATATTGTTGTATGAGATGATCATGTTTTGTAGAAGTTATCGGCAACTGGCAGGATCCATATGGTTGTCGCTTTATTGTACAAAATACAAATGCTATGTAATTGCTTTACTTTATCACTAAGCGGTAGTGATAGTCGTAGAAGCAATGGTTGGCGAGATGACCACGATGCTACGATGGAGATCAAGGTGTCAAGCCAGTGATGATGGAGATTATGACGTTGCTTCGGTGATGGAGATCATGAGTACAAGATGATGGTGGACATGTCATGTCACATATTTTGATTGCATGTGATGTTTATCTTTTATGCATCTTATTTTGCTTAGTACGACGGTAGCATTATTAGATGACCCCTTACTAAAATTTCAAGGTATAAGTGTTCTCCCCGTGTATGCACCATTACGAAAGTTCTTCATGCTGAGACACCACGTGTTGATCGGGTGTGATAGGCTCTACGTCCAAATATAACGGGTGGAAGCCAGATTTGCACACACGGAATACTCAGGTTAAGCTTGACGAGCCTAGCATATACAGATATGTCCTCGGAACCACTGAAGACCGAAAGGTCGAACGTGAATCATATAGTAGATATGATCAACATAGTGATGTTCACCATTGAAGACTATTCCATCTCACATGATGATCGGACATGGTTTAGTTCATTTGGATCACGTATCATTTAGATGACTTGAGGGATGTCTATCTAAGTGGGAGTTCTTAAGTAATATGATTTGAACTTAATTTATCATGAACTTAATCCTGATAGTATTTGCAAATTATGTTGTAGGTCAATAGCTCGCGTTGTAGCTCCCTCTTTAGTTTTCTTATGTTCCTAGAGAAAAATAAGTTGAAAGATGATAGTAGCAATCATGCGGACTGGGTCCATGATCTAAGGATTATCCTCATTGCTGCACAAAAGAATTATGTCCTTGATGCACCGCTAGGTGACAAACCTGCTGTAGGAGCTGATGCAGACATTATGAACGTTTGACAAGCTCGGTATGATGACTACTTGATAGTTTAGGGCACCATGCATTACAGCTTAGAACTGGGACTTCAAAAACATTTTGAACGCCATGGAGTACATGGGATGTTCCAAGATCTGAAATTGGTATTTCAGACTCATGCCCGTGTCGAGAGGTATGAGACCTCTGACAAGTACTTCGCCTAAAAGTTGGAGGAGAATAGCTCAGCTAGTGAGCATATTCACAGAATGTCTGGGTACTACAATGGCTTGAATCAAGTGGGAGTTAATCTTCCAGATAAGATAGAGATTGACCGAGTTCTCTAGTCACTATCACCAACTTACCGGAACTTCATGATGAACTATAATATGCAAGGGATGACGAAATCGATTCCTGAGCTCTTCGTGATGCTGAAATAGATGAAGGTAGAAATCAAGAAAGAGCATCAAGTGTTGATGATTGACAAGACCACTAGTTTCAAGAAAGGGGCAAAGGGAAAGAGGGGGAACTTCAAGAATAATGGCAAGCAAGTTGCCACTCCCATGAAGAAGCCCAAAGCTAGACCTAAGCCTGAAACTGAGTGCTTCTACTGCAATGCAAATGGTCACTGGAAGCGGAACTACCCCAAATATTTGGTGGATAAGAAGGATGGCAAAGTGAACAAAGGTATATTTTATATACATGTTATTGATGTGTAGCTTACTAGTGCTTGTAGTAACCCCTGGGTATTTGATACTTGTTCGGTTGCTAAGATTAGTAACTCGAAACAGGAGCTGCAGAATAAATAGAGACCTAGGTGTTATTGTGAGTATGGTTAGTTCATAATACTTGCTGAAACTTGAATGTTGGCTTTACATGTTTACAACAAGAGCAAACAGACTTTGTAAAAGTTTTTCTTTATCACTTTCAGTTTATCAACTGAATTGCTTGAGGACAAGCAAATGTTTAAGCTTGGGGGAGTTGATACGTCTCCAACGTATCTACTTTTCCAACCACTTTTGCCCTTGTTTTGGACTCTACCTTGCATGATTTGAATGAAACTAACCCGAACTGACGATGTTTTCAGCAGAACTGCCATGATGTTGTTTTATGTGTAGAAAACAAAAGTTCTCAGAATGACCTGAAAATCCATGGAGACAAGTTTTGGAAAATATAAAAAATACTGGCGAAAGAATCAAGACCACGGGGCCCACACCATGTCCACGAGGGTGGGGGGCACGCCCGCCCCCTGGGTGCGCCCCCCTGTCTCGTGGGCCCCCTCTGATGAAGTCATGTACCTAGGGTAGGGTCATGGACCTGTCCAAGGTACCCTCCCCAAGGACATCTTTTAAGAAGAAGGCGTCTACCAGTCGACCAAGAGGAACTCCACTCGACGGACTAGAAGACACTCGACGAACATGAAGACACTCGACCATGAAGACTCACTCGACCACCAGGAGTTCAAGATCTACTCTGAATCCAAACGGTCTGTAATTAAGTAATCTTTATGGTCATAATGACACTTTATGTAAGGCGTTACCAGTAACGCTAGATCTTAATGTACTTTAACCCTCCGCTACGTGGGCTGGCTGGGGTCCTGGCGTCCTCTATATAAGCCAACCCCCTCCACTGGTAGAAGGGTTCGCACCCCTGTAACTCTCACACATATAATCCAGTCGACCGCCTCCGGGCTCCGAGACGTAGGGCTGTTACTTCTTCCGAGAAGGGCCTAAACTCGTAAAACACTTGTGTGCACAACTGCTCCATAGCTAGGATCTTGCCTCTCCTTAGTACCCCCCTACACTACTGTCAGACTTAGAACCACGACAGTTGGCGCCCACCATGGGGCAGGTGTCTTAGCGACCTATTGGAGAAGTTGCAATATTTCCGATTCCCATCATCATGGTTTCAGGTGGAGTTCTGGTTGAGGGCCGCGAGATCCGTCTCGGCGCGCTCACATTCGTCGCCGATGACTCTGCCTGGCTGCAGGAGGCTCCGCTCGACGTTGATGCGCTCCCAGTCCGCGGAGCTACGCACTTTCGAGCATGCGTCCGCGGCGTCCTCCTGCGGCAACCATCGACTCGGTATCAGCCGGTTTTCATGTCATCCTCCCTCCCAGCTTCCCGCCGACATAAGCGCTCCGGTCGGTCGAGGCTTCAGCGGTGGGTGAGGCACACGGTGGCTCGCCAGTCGACCATTACCCAAGTCGTGGCAATCGAGCCCGACGAATCTCTCTACGGCCTGTTCGACCTGTCGACTGGCTCCGCAGAGACTGCATCCGAGTGCGACAGCAGTGATCTGGCGGCGGAGGTCCTGATGGTCAATGGGCCGCACAGCCCCCCCGGCTTTCCTGGCACTGAGGGAGGCAACGGCGGAGGCGATCCGTCGCACGACCATGAGGAGTACCGCCCCGAGCCTCTCAACTCGCAGCAGAGGGAAGAGCTTCGCCGCCGGAACATGGATGCACTTCATACTCCGATCGTTGGAGAAACCCCTGAGGGTCGCGCCTTAGAGGACGCGCGCTTGGCCAACCTGGCTGAGCGCACTCGACTGGAACCTTCAGCGGGCACTTGACGAGCGCGCGCGGCAACGGATTCCAGACTCCAGTCGACGCCAGCTCTTTAAACCTCCAACTCAGGTATACCGCACTCCGATCCAGAATTTGGCAGCTGCAACCCATATAGCAGAGTCGATTCAGCCTTCCCAGTCAGAGGCTGGCAGAGGCTTGATGCAGATCAGGGATTTGCTCCGGGCAGCAGGAAATCAGAATTCGGCTGTGTCGCAGTTGCGGAACAGGATTCATAGCAGATCCGTGGCGGCGAATACGGTCCAGTCGGCTCATAGCCCCAGATCGCCCCCGAGGCGTGAAGGGCATGGCGACTGGCATGATCAGTACATGAACTATGAGCAGTATGATCACCGATTCGATCGCAATGATCAACGTCGAGTGCCCACTCCTCTCCCGAGGGGTGGATCATATATGCCTCGACAGCAGGATGACAGACGCCAGTACAGTGGCGGGCGAAAGATTCCAGTCGACCCTAGGGAACCAGGCTTTGATGTGAGATCCATCATCGTTCAAGGTCTAGTCGACCGGAACAGAGCCCACAGAGAGGGTAATGACAGAGATATACCCACCAGCAGCCGAGTGCATGTCTCTGGACCAGAGTGTTTCAGCAGAGCCACCAGAGCCGCGGTGATTCCTCCCAACTTCAGGTTGGCGACTGGAGTCAGCAAGTTCAACGGTGAGTCCAAGCCTGATACTTGGCTTGAGGACTATCGAGTGGCTGTTCAGATCGGCGGCGGAAATGATGAGGTGGCCATGAAGCATCTGCCTCTCATGTTGGAAGGGTCAGCCAGGGCATGGCTGAATCAGTTGACACCCAACAACATCTACACGTGGGAGGACCTCTCCCGAGTGTTTGTCAGGATGTTCGAAGGAACGTGCAAGCAACCGGCAGGACTGACAAAGCTGCAATCTTGTGTGCAGAAGTCGAATGAGACTCTGAGGGATTACATCCAGAGATGGATCACACTGCATCACACAGTAGAGAATGTATCTGATCACCAGGCAGTTTGCGCCTTCAAGGAGGGCGTAAAATACAGAGATCTAAGCCTGAAATTCGGTCGAACTGGAGACATGTCTCTAAGTCGAATGATGGAAATAGCCACCAAATATGCCAATGGTGAGGAAGAGGATCGGCTCCGGAGCGGCAAGCATAAGTCAGTCGCCCAGGACACCGGAGGCGGAAATTCCAGTCGGAAGCAAAAGCGTAAAGCCGAGCCAGCTGCTCCTGGAGAAGCCTTGGCCCTGAATCAAGGAAAGTTCAAAGGAAAACCCAAGGGGCCTTGGAACCCCAAGAAAGTAAAGGATAAGGAAGGAAACGACGTGATGGATTTTCCATGTCACATCCACACCAAGAAAGATGAAGAGGGTAACTTCATTTACCCTAAGCATACCACTCGACAGTGTCGACTCCTGATACAACAATTCCAAGGGAAGCAGTCCAAGGACAAAGAAAAAGAGTCGGACAAGGTTGAGGACAAGGAGGACAGTGACGAGGAATATCCGCAGGTCAATTCCACCCTGATGATTTTTGCTGACGTTGAAAGCAAAAACCGACTGAAAGTTATAAACCGAGAGGTGAATATGGCTGCTCCGTCAACACCCAATTACCTGAAGTGGTCTCAGACTGCCATTACGTTCGACCAATCTGATCACCCCACGCACATAGCCACCCCTGGGAGGCAAGCATTGGTGGTCGACCCAGTCGTTGAGGGCACTCGACTGACCAATGTGTTGATGGATGGCGGCAGCAGTTTGAATATACTGTATGCCGAGACGCTGAAAGGGATGGGCATTCCGATGTCCAGACTAAGCACAAGCAACATGAGTTTCTATGGAGTCATCCCTGGCAAGAAGGCCGCATCACTCGGCCAGATTGCTCTTGACGTAGTTTTTGGTGATTCAAAGAATTTCCGCAAAGAGAAGCTGACATTTGAGGTTGTGGATTTCCAGAGTGCCTATCATGCAATTTTGGGCAGGCCAGCTTATGCACGTTTTATGGCTCAACCATGTTACGTGTACCTCAAACTAAAGATGCCTGGCCCTAAAGGCATGATCACTATCACTGGAAACCGCAAGAAGGCAGAAGAGTGCTTCCAGAAAGGCTCAAAGATCGCCAATGCTCAGATGGTGGCAGAAGAGTGGCAGGAACACCAAAGGAATGCAGACCCGAGTGATTTGTTGCGAGCCAAAAAGCCTGCTACGGAATCAGCATTCCAGTCGTCCGGTGAGACAAAACCCGTTCACATCCACCCGACCGACCCTAACGCTGCTCCGACTCATATCTCCACAACACTCGACCCTAAATAGGAAGAAGCGCTCATCCAGTTCCTCCGTGAGAACTAGGACATCTTTGCATGGAAACCTTCTGACATGCCGGGTGTACCCAGGGGACTGGCTGAGCATCGTCTACGAGTCGATTCAAAGACAAAACCTGTGAAGGAACATTTGCGACGGTCCGCCGTCCAGAAAAGGAATGCTATTGGCGAGGAAGTGGCTCGGCTCCTAGCAGCAGAGTTTATCCGAGAGATTTACCACTCCGAGTGGCTCGCCAATGTCGTCATGGTCCCCAAAAAGGACAACTCGCTTCGCATGTGCATCAATTTTAAGCATATCAATCGGGCCTGCCCGAAAGATCATTTTCCTCTTCCCCGCTTCGACCAAATAGTCGACTCGACTGCGGGATGTGAGCGACTGTCTTTCTTCGACGCTTATTCCGGGTACCATCAGATCCGTCTGTTTGGACCCGATGAGATCAAAACAACTTTCATCACCCCATTCGGGTGCTTCTGTTATGTCACCATGCCATTCGGCCTCAAGAATGCCGGAGCCACGTTCATGAGGATGATTCAGAAGTGTTTTCTCACTCAAATCAATCGGAATGTGGAAGCATACATGGATGACATTATGGTCAAGTCACGGAAAGGTTCCGACCTACTGACTGACCTCGCTGAAACATTTGCCAACCTCAGGAGGTACGATATCAAGCTTAACCCATCCAAGTGCACATTCGGAGTTCCTGGTGGAAAGTTACTCGGTTTTCTCGTTTCCGAACGAGGAATCGATGCAAACCCAGAGAAAGTAGGCACAATACTCCGAATGAAACGACCTATGCGTGTGCACGATGTTCAGAAGCTTACTGGTTGCTTGGCCGCTTTAAGTCGATTCATCTCTCGTCTCGGTGAGAAGGCATTGCCTCTTTACCGACTGATGAAGAAGTCAGACAAGTTCGAGTGGACTCCTGAAGCTGACGCAGCGTTTGTAGAGTTAAAAACCCTGCTTTCCACCCAGCCGGTGCTTGCTGCCCCGGTCAGCAAAGAGCCTTTGCTGCTTTACATTGCAGCCACAGGACAAGTCGTCAGTACTGTACTTATGGTCGAGCGGGAAGAAGAAGGGAAAGCCTTCAAAGTTCAGCGCCCAGTATACTACATTTACGAAGTCCTGACCCCATCCAAGCAATGATACCCTCATTATCAGAAGCTTGTATATGGGATTTATATGACCACGAAGAAAGTTGCTCACTACTTCTCTGACCATATCATCACAGTCGTCACCGACGCCCCCCTATTAGAGATTCTACACAACAGAGACGCAACTGGTCGAGTGGCAAAATGGGCGATTGAACTTCTTCCCCTAGATATCAGATTTGAGGCAAAGAAAGCTATCAAGTCCCAAGCAATAGCAGATTTCCTCACCGAGTGGACTGAACAACAGTTACCGACTCAAGTTCACTCGGAGCACTGGACTATGTTCTTCGATGGCTCCAAAATGCTGAATGGTTCCGGTGCCGGAGTGGTCTTGGTTTCCCCCGAGGAGATAAGCTCAGATATGTACTCCAGATTCACTTTGATTCCTCCAACAATGAAGCAGAATACGAAGCACTCTTGTATGGGCTGCGTATGGCCATTTCACTCGGCGTCCGTCGCCTCATTGTCTACGGTGACTCGGACTTAGTGGTCAACCAAGTGATGAAGGAGTGGGACGTCAGAAGCCCAGCCATGACTGGTTACTGCAATGCAGTCAGAAAGCTGGAGAAGAAATTTGAGGGATTAGAGCTCCATCACGTTCCCCGTCTAAAAAATCAAGCAGCCGATGACTTGGCGAAGATAGGTTCCAAGAGAGAAGCCATTCCGAGTGGCGTGTTTTTGGAGCATGTTCACACGCCGTCGGTTCAAGAAGATCCTTTCACTGAGGAAGCCCCGCAGCCAAAAAGCGCCACAGATCCGAGAAGTCGAGGTCCCAGCTGTGGTCGACTTAATCATGGAAGTTCTGGTCATCACTCCCGACTGGACAGTGCCCTATATCGCCTATATTATGAGGAAAGAGCTCCCCGAGAATGAAGAAGAGGCTCGAGAGATCATCCGCCGATACAAAGCCTTTACCGTCATGAGAGGACAATTGTACAGAGAAAGTGCGACTGGAGTCAGCCAGAAATGCATAACACCGGAAGAAGGTCGAATGATTCTCAACGACATCCACTCGGGGACCTGTGGCCATCATGCATCCTCTCGGACCATCGTGGCTAAAGCATACCGAGCGGGTTTTTACTGGCCCAGAGCAAATGAGATGGCGAAAGAGATAGTCGACAAGTGTGAAGGATGTCAATTCTACTCCAATATGTCGCACAAACCCGCCTCAGCCTTGAAGACCATTCCACTCGTCTAGCCTTTCGCTGTATGGGGGTTGGATATGGTTGGACCACTGAGAACAGGCAGAAGCGGCTACACCCATGTATTGGTAGCAGTCGACAAGTTCACCTAGTGGATTGAGGCTAAACCCATCAAGAATCTGGATGCCAGCACCGCCGTTAGCTTCATCAGGGAGTTGATATTCAGATATGGAGTTCCCCACAGCATCATCACAGACAATGGGTCAAACTTTGACTCCGAGGAATTCAGAGCCTTCTGCACATCTCAGGGTACACGAGTCGACTATGCTTCATTCGCTCACCCCCAGTCGAATGGACAAGCAGAATGAGCAAATGGCTTAATTCTCAAAGGGTTGAAACCCCGACTAATGCGCGACCTCAAGCACGCAGCTGGTGCATGGGTCGACGAACTTTCGTCGGTGCTTTGGGGATTAAGGACCACGCCAAACCGGTCGACTGGGAGGACTCCATTCTTCTTGGTCTACGGAGCTGAAGCAGTCTTGCCGAGTGACCTTCTTCACAACGCACCCCGAGTCAAACTCTACACCAAAGCTGAAGCAGAGCAAGCCCGACAGGACGCGGTCGACCTTCTAGAAGAAGAAAGAGAGATGGCCTTGATTCGATCAACCATTTACCAGCAGGACTTGCGTCGCTTCCATGCCAGAAACGTGAAGAGTCGAGCTTTCCACGAGGGAGATTTAGTTCTCCGAGTGGATCAGCAGAAACCACACAAGCTTGCTCCTACTTGGGAAGGTCCCTTCATCGTCACCAAGGTTCTCCACAATGGAGCATACCGCCTTTACAGTGTTGAGCACTAGATTGACGAGCCCCGAGCATGGAACGCGGAGCTGCTCCGCCCCTTTTATACTTCAGTTTTTCACTCGGATGAGTTGTAATAAAAGTACTTCTGTAGTATATTCATCAAAGACAAGAGTTTCATAATTTTCTCAGTGATTGTTATTGCAAATGTTCTCATAAATCTGTCCCCCAGTGGGTGGCTTAGCTGCAAACCCGTTTCGCCTAAGTTTGTAAAAAATCCTATCGAGTGGTAAGCCAACCTTCCACTCAGAGGCTTAGCTGCAGTCCAAGTACTCGCCTAAGTTAAACAAAATCCTACCGAGTGGTAAGCCAACCTTCCACTCGGGGGCTTAGCTGCAGCCCAGTGCTCGCCTAAGTTTTTGAAAATCCTACTGAGTGGTAAGCCAGCCTTACACACGGGGGACTTAGCTGCAGCCCAGTGCTCGCCTAAGTTTTGGAAAATCCTACCGAGTGGTAAGCCAGCCTTCCACTCGGGGGCTTAGCTGCAGCCCAGTGCTCGCCTAAGTTTTTGAAAATCCTACCAAGTGGTAAGCCAGCCTTCCACTCAGGGGCTTAGCTGCAACCTAGTGTTCGCCTAAGTATAAGATATAGCATGCGATCCGCACAGAGGATGAGGCGCAAGTCGACTCCTGCCTTCCCCTTCCGAGCTACGCCACAAATACAACGTGCGCTTCGCAAGGAGGACGAAGCGCAGGTCGACTGCTACCTTCCCCTCCAAAACTATGCCACGAAAATCCTACCGAGTGGAGAGCAAACCTCCCACTCGAGGGCTTAGCTGCAGCCCAGTGCTCGCCTAAGTTTCTAAAATCCTACCGAGTGGAGAGCAAACCTCCCACTCGGGGGCTTAGCTGCAGCCCAGCGCTTGCCTAAGTTTCTAAAAATCCTATCGAGTGGAGAGCAAACCTCCCACTCGGGGGCTTAGCTGCAGCCCAGTGCTCGCCTAAGTTTCTAAAATCCTACCGAGTGGAGAGAAAACCTCCCACTCGGGGGCTTAGCTGCAGCCTAGTGCTCGCCTAAGTTTCTAAAATCCTACCGAGTGGAGAGAAAACCTCCCACTCGGGGGCTTAGCTGCAGCCCAGTGCCCGTCTAAGTTTCTAAATCCGGTCGAGTAGAGAACAAGTTTCCCACTCGGAGGCTTGGTTGCAGCCCAGCACTCGCCCGAACATGACGAGCACAAGTCGATTGCAATTTGTGCTTCACTCCTACCTGCAAAAGAGCATTATAGATACTAGTATATATTCCAACCCAAAGAAGATGGTTGCTCGAAAGAAGCAAACATATTTCAACGGCAAATCAAGTTCGGATAACGTCCTACGGACCCAGAAGTGCTCAGGCATCAAGCCTGTTAAAGTTTATCGGTTACAAAAATCACTCGGCATTCCGAGGCAAATTCGAATCAGCGAGCATAGAAGTTTTTTACCCCTCCCGCGGAGGGCTGGAAGGCGCAACAAACTCGTCCAGGTCGATCCCATCCGCGATCCGAGTGGCAACAGCGATGAAGGTCTCCATGAAAGAACGGAAGTCATGCTTCCTAGTGTTGGCCACCTTGAGAGACACCAGCTTGTCTTCTCTCGCTTCCTTGCAGTGGACGCGGACTAAGGACAGAGCGACGTCAGCATCGCAGCTGGCAGAAGACTTCTTCCATTCTTGCACTTGACTTGGAACTTCATTCAGTCGAGTCATCAGTGACTCAAGATTGTTCTGAAGCGTTTCTTCTGGCCAGAGCGATGTGTCGATGCACGACGTTGTGGCCTTCAGTCTTGCGAGGTAATCGACCACTGCAGCAATGCAAGACTCGAGGCGGAGCACATTCATAGCGGTTTCATCTTTCACCGGAGAGTTGATGGGATCCAAGCCAGTCTCCACTCGACTAGTCTCCTCTTCAAAGTTTTGGCAGAATTCTGTGGACATGATTCAAGGATAAGCTAATATCCCTACAACAAGTCAGTAATTACCAATCGGATATAAGGGGTTACCTTCGAGCATGAGGAATAGCTTCTTGGCGAGTCCTCCTAGATAAACCTCCAAGTCATTCTTCTTTCCCGCCAGTTTGCCAGCTTTGTCGCTCAGGACCATATTGGCATTCTTCAGTCGAGTGACTTCCTGGTTGGCCACGTCGAGAGCAGCTTTCAGATTAGTGTTTTCCTCTTCAAGTTTGCTGACAGAAGCCAACTTCTCTTCTGCAAGTTTTGTCTTGTCCGAAGCCGCATTCTGCGCCTCGGCGAGGTCAAGGTCCTTATTCTTCAAGAGCATCCTTCAGTTTTTCTGCAAAAATCACAATAGGATCAGACTCGGAGACAGGCAAGAAGGAAGGACAGTCGTCAAGATTCTCACCAAACATACCTTTTGCCTCCTCCTTCGACTTCGTGAAGTTCTCTTGGACAAGCTTCAGGTCAAGTTCAAGCTGGATATGCTTATTCTCCAACTCGGTATAACGGGAAACAAGGTCACAAGATTTCTGCGGAAGTTCAGTCGACAGACATCAAAGACAGATCACTTCCAAGTGACTAAAAGAAAAATCGTAGTATTTCTAAGACTACAGCTGAATCTAAACATTCAACTGTAGTCTCGGGGACTACACCCAGTGGGTGCACTCAGCGTGCCCCCACTAGTTCTATCAGCTAGACTCAGAGTCGATCAGTTGACCGGAAGCAGTTAACTATCAGCAGTTAGAAAAAAAAGAGGAAGAATTATTCAGAC
Organism: Triticum dicoccoides; assembly: GCF_002162155.2. Taxonomy (NCBI): domain Eukaryota; kingdom Viridiplantae; phylum Streptophyta; class Magnoliopsida; order Poales; family Poaceae; genus Triticum; species Triticum dicoccoides. The sequence continues at coordinate 392,773,411 of NC_041381.1, forward strand.
CAAAGCCGACTGCCAGCAATCGACCACGGTCTCGGGGACTACACCCAGTTGGTGCACTCAGCGTGCCCCCACCGATTCCATGATTCCACTCGACCAGCTCGAGTGAAACAAGTAAAAGTGAGAAATCTCAAGACACAAAGACTATAGTCGACTGCCAGCAGTCCACCGTAGTCCCAGGGACTACACCCAGTGGGTGCACTCAGCGTGCCCCCACTAATCCCGACATTCCAATTGACACACCTAGTGGGTGCATGAAAAACATCAATATTTCCAGTTGGTGTTTAACTAACCTGGACATTACTGTCGAGAGCTGAACTCGCGTCATAAGCTGCTTGGCTGGCGGTTTGGATCGCCTTCACCTGCTCCATCATAATCCTGGCTTAGCGTATGGCTTCCTTGGCAGCGCTTGCTTGGTCCTCCGGGATGTGGTAGGTGGAGAAGAGAGAAGGTGGGTCAACACTCGACGACGAAGGGTGGGCAACCATCAACGGCTCCGCAAAGGACACGATAGCCCGAGCAACGTTGCTCCCCTCTGGAACCAGTGGTTCAGGTGCTGACACGACCTGAGCAGCCTTGCCAACAGCCACCTTCCTGCTCCTCCTTGGCCTCAGGGGCGCTTCATCGTCATCGTCAGGAAGATCGATGACAACGCTAGGTGGAGCTGCAGAAGAAGTTCAAAGTCAAAAACGAAGATTCAATCAACCGAAAGCGAAACCGCGCAGATCATACCAGGATGAGAAGTAGCAGCATCTTCCATTTCTTGATCCTCATGCCTGGCTGAAGTTTCAGAAGTAGCAGCACTGCGATTTCAAAAATCAGTCGGTCAGCGATTGAGTCGACCAAGAATATATCCATGTTAAAAGGAAAAACATGAGTTATGCTGTTACCCAGAAACAGTCGGAATCTCCATCCTCATCTTCGGTAGGGCCTTCGCCAGTTTTGTCGGGGCCGCTCGGGGTTGCTTCGATGCCTTCTCAGTCGGCACCGGTGAAGTCGTCCGAGGGCGTTTCGTCGATTGACCAGCAGACACAACTCCCTTGCCGCGTTCGACCGCAGGGTCGTGGGCGAGCTTGGATCTTCTTTCAGAACGGGGAGGCACAACTTCCTCCTCCTCTTCGTCCTCCTCTTCCTCCTCCTCTTCCTCCTCATCAGAGCCTGCATCTTCGTCACCTCATCACCATCCGATTCCCACTCCTCTTGACTTTCACCTCCACTTCCTTCCTCCTCCTCGGCCTGCGCCTGCGCCCCGTTGGGTATCAAATAGAACTCACTGGTCTCCTGAAAGACATCAAGCAAGACAAAAGTCAATCGACTTGTCCGCGACGAAACAGAACGGATGGAACGAGAGTACAATCGGAGAAAAGTGATCATACCTTGTCTGCCTCATAAGATTGGTCGAGTGGCGGGATCCTCCTGGCTCCACGAGGGTTGTCCTTGTTCCCTGTGATGGCGGTCATCCACCTCTCTAGTGTGGCATCGTAGACCTCCTCTGGGTGGACCCGAGTGGTGTCTTCAGTACCAGAATACAACCACATCGGGTGGCCCCGATACTGGAGCGGTTGGATGCGCCGCCGAAGGAAAACCTCCAGAAGATCCATGCCAGTCACACCGTCACGAATCAACTGGACTACCCGCTCCATCAGCATTTTTACTTGAGCCTTCTCCTCCGGAACTACTTTCAGAGATGATGGCTTGTTCACCCGACTCATAGAGAAGGGAGGGAGCCCAGTCGACTGCCCTGGCGTCGGCTGGTCTTGGCAGTACAACTAGGTCGACTGCCACCCTCTGACTGACTCGGGAAGGGTCATAGCTGGGAAAGCGCTCTTACTCCTCATCTGGACCCCAAGACCCCTGCACATCTGGATTACCTGAGTTCTCTCGTCATTGGGGCTTGCTTTTTTCACCGTCTGAGAATGACAGGTGAATATATGTTTGAAAAGGCCCCAATGCGGCCGACAACCCAAGAAGTTTTCACACAAAGATACAAAAGCGGCGAGATAGGCAATGGAATTGGGTGTAAAGTGGTGAAGCTGAGCCCCGAAGAAATTCAGAAACCCCCGAAAGAAAGGATGCAACGGCAGGGAGAACCCTCGATCTACATGAGTCGCCAAGAGGACACACTCCCCTCCTGAGGCTACGGCTGCCACTCCGTCCCCGGGAGCCTCGCCGCCCTGTGCGCAATCAGGCCTTCGTTAGCCAGGTCGTCGAGATCTTTTTGGGTGATGGTCGAGTGGATCCAATCACCCTGGATCCAACCTTGTGGCAAACGGGACCGCGACGAGGATCCGCCTCGACTGGTCGCTCTCCCCTTCACCTTCGCCGTCGCCTTCTTCGCCCGCTCCAAAGCCGCCGTCCTCTCCTTCACCATTGTCGCTGGCGAGGATGGAACGGAGCAGTGGTGCTGAGCAGTGGATGAACGCGGCGGAGGAATCTGGAGACGAGGGAGGGGAAAATGAGGGAGCACTATTCAAAAGCCTCTGCCCGGTCCCTTATATGGAGTCGCTTCCGAGTGGCTGACGGGTAGGCCCAGACAATCCTGTCAAATCCCGAAATAGTCGCACATGCGATACGTGGTGAAAAAGGCGGTGCGGGAATCGAGGCGTCTCTGCCTTATCCCATCCGAGTACCGCGGTCTTCTCCGCTTCGCGCGCTTCCCAAAATTTGGATCCCACTAAATCTGTTAACCGCAGGGTAACTTGTCAGACGGAAGATCTCCTGCGATCCGTCGCTCGGAAATCTCCAAGTTCATAAAGTTCACTCGACAGATATGAAGAATGGATCAAGGCGACTGAAAGAAAGTTGACATCCTCACTTGAAAGTCATCGATCCAGAGAAAAACACCTTTACAACACCAGGAAACAGGTCGGAAAATTTGCCAACTCCTTCCCCACTCAAACCTCGATCCATTCGGGGGCTAATGATGAAGTCATGTACCTAGGGTAGGGTCATGGACCTGTCCAAGGTACCCTCCCCAAGGACATCTTTTAAGAAGAAGGCGTCTGCCAGTCGACCAAGAGGAACTCCACTCGACGGACTAGAAGACACTCGACGAACATGAAGACACTCGACCATGAAGACTCACTCGACCACCAGGAGTTCAAGATCTACTCTGAATCCAAATGGTCTGTAATTAAGTAATATTTATGGTCATAATGACATTTTATGTAAGGCGTTACCAGTAACGCTAGATCTTAATGTACTTTAAACCTCCGCTACGTGGGATGGCTGGGGTCCTGGCGTCCTCTATATAAGCCACCCCCTCCACTTGTACAAGGGTTCGCACCCCTGTAACTCTCACACATATAATCCAGTCGACCGCCTCCGGGCTCCGAGACGTAGGGATGTTACTTCTTCCAAGAAGGGCCTGAACTCGTAAAACACTTGTGTGCACAACTACTCCATAGCTAGGATCTTGCCTCTCCTTAGTACCCCCCTACACTACTGTCAGACTTAGAACCATGACACCCTCAGGCTCCACCATCCTCAACTCCAACTCCATATATTCTGTTTCGCAGAGAAAAAAAATCAGAGAGAAAGTTTCATCGCGTTTTATGATACGGAGCCGCCGCCAAGCCCTAATCTCTCTCGGGAGGGCTGATCTGGAGTCCGTTCGGGGCTCCGGAGAGGGGGATTCATCGCCATCGTCATCATCAACCATCCTCCATCACCAATTTCATGATGCTCACTGCCATGCGTGAGTAATTCCATCATAGGCTTGCTGGACGGTGATGGGTTGGATGAGATTTACCATGTAATCAAGTTAGTTTTGTTAGGGTTTGATCCCTACTATCCACTATGTTCTGAGATTGATGTTGCTATGACTTTGCTATGCTTAATGCTTGTCACTAGAGCCCGAGTGCCATGATTTCATATCTGAACCTATTATGTTTTCATGAATATATGTGTGTTATTGATCCTATCTTGCAAGTCTATAGTCACCTATTATGTGTTATGATCCGACAACCCCGAAGTGACAATAATCGGGATACTTCTCGGTGATGACCTTAGTTTGAGGATTTCATGTATTCACTATGTGCTAATGCTTTGTTCCGGTTCTCTATTAAAAGGAGGCCTTAATATCCCTTAGTTTCCACTAGGACCCCGCTGCCACGGGAGGATAGGACAAAAGATGACATGCAAGTTCTTTTCCATAAGCACGTATGACTATATTCGGAATACATGCCTACATTACATTGATGAACTAGAGCTAGTTCTGTGTCACCCTATGTTATAGCTATTACATGAGGAATCGCATCCGACATAATTATCCATCACTGATCCAATGCCTACGAGCTTTTCACATCTTGTGCTTCGCTTATTTACTTTTCCGTTGCTACTGTTACAACCACTACAAAACTGCTATCTTTACTTTTGCCAACTGTTAACATTACTATCATACTACTTTGCTACTAAATACTTTGCTGCAGATACTAAGTTATCCAGGTGTGGTTGAATTGACAACTCAACTGCTAATACTTGAGAATATTCTTTGGCTCCCCTTGTGTCGAATCAATAAATTTGGGTTGAATACTCTACCCTCGAAAGCTATTGTGATCCCCTACACTTGTGGGTTATCAAGACTAATTTCTGGCGCTGTTGCCGGGGAGCATAGCTCTATTCTTTGAGCACTTGGGATTTATATCTGTTGATCACTATGAGGAACTTGAAAGACTAAAGAACCAAGATTTTTCCCTCAACTACGAGGGGAGGTAAGGAACTGCCATCTAGCTCTACACTAGATTCTCCTTCTGTTTGGAGTAAGCTTGCGACACCTAAACCTGCTACTGCTATGAATTCTGATATGTCGCATGTTATTGATGATGCCACTTCTGCTATGCATGATACTTATGATGAAACTACTTCTGTGCATGATACTACTTTGCCATTAGGTGAACTTCTCGATGAACAACTTGCTAGGGTTAGAGAGAATGAAATTATTGAATATGCTATTATTGATGATAGTGATGATGAAAGTTATCCCCCTGATTATGAATTACCTGTTGTTCCTGAGGGTTATGTTATGGAAGAGGAAGCTGCTAGAGCTATCTTTGCTTGTAAAGATAGATATGATCTTAAGAAGTTATTAGCTAAATGGAAGCAACAATCTCTTAATGCTAGAATGAAACCTGACCCCGCTTTTGCTACTTCACCTATCTGTGTTACTGATAAGGATTATGAATTCTCCGTTGATCCTGAAATAATTGCTTTGGTTGAATCTGATCCTTTTTATGGCCTTGAATTTGAAACTGTTGTGGCACATCTTACCAAGTTGAATGATATAGCCACCCTGTTTACTAATGATGAGAAGTCTCTCTATTATTATATCCTTAAGATATTTCCGTTCTCATTAAAGGGTGATGCTAAGACTTGGTTTAATTCTCTTGATCCTGGTTGTGTGCGTAGTCCCCAGGATATGATTTATTACTTCTCTGCTAAATATTTCCCTGCTCATAAGAAACAAGCTGCCTTGCGGGAAATATACAATTTTGTGCAAATCAAAGAAGAGAGTCTCCCACAAGCTTGGGGGAGGCTTCTCCGATTACTTAATGCTTTGCTTGATCATCCTCTTAAGAAAAATTAAATACTTGATATCTTTTATAATGGACTAACCGATGCTTCCAAGGACTACTTGGATAGGTGTGCTGGTTGTGTTTTCAAGAAAAGAACAGTCGACGAAGCTGAATTACTATTGAATAATATGTTGACTAATGAAAATAATTGGACTCTTCCTCAGCCAGCTCCTGAGCTTATACCTAAACCAACTCCGAAGAAGAGATGTGTTTTATTCCTCAGTCCTGAAGATATGCAAGAGGCAAAGAAATCAATGAAAGAAAAAGGTATTAAATCTGAAGATGTTAAGAATTTACCTCCTATTGAAGAAATACATGGTCTTAATATACCGCCTGCTGAAGAACCGCATTGTCTTGATAACCCGACACAGCTAGTGAAGGTAAATTCTATCTATAGATATGATAAAGTTGAAATTCCCTCTACTAAATTTCATAGCCCATGCTTAGATGAATTTGATGACTTTATGGATAGACAAAAAAGTTTTAATGCTTATGTTGGTAGAGAATTAAAGAATAATGCTTTCAAGATAGGACACTTGAGTGATTATATGGCTAGAGTTAAATGTGAACTTAAACTCATTAGCAAATATGCTTCTATGGTTGCCACTCAAGCTGAGCAAGTACTTAAAGCTCAAAATGATTTGCTTGATTAATTAAATAATAAAAATGACTTTGCTGTTAGAGTGGCTACTAGAACTGGTAGAATGACTCAGGAACGTTTGTATCCTGAAGGCCACCCTAAGTGAAATAATTTAGAGGGACCTAGTTCTTCCAAAAAGAAGAAAAAGAAAAATGACAGGATTTTGCATGCTTCTACTGAACCTATTATAGACACACCTGAGAATCCCAATGATATTTCTATTTCTGATGCTGAAACACAATATGGTGATGAACATGAACCTAGTGATAATGTTAATGATAATATTCATGTTGATGCTCAACCTAGCAAAAACAATGAAGTAGAGATTGAACCTGCTATTGATCTTGATAAACCACAATCAAAGAATCAACATAATGATAAGAGAGACTTTGTTGCTAGGAAGCATGGTAGAGAAAGAGAACCATGGGTTTAGAAACCCATGCCCTTCCCTCCTAAACCATCCAAGACAAAGGATGATGAGGATTTTGAGCGCTTTGCTGAAATGATTAGACCTATTTTCTTACGTATGCACTTAACTGATATGCTTAAAGTGAATCCTTATGATAAGTATATGAAGGATATCATTACAAATAAAAGAAAGATACCAAAAGCTGAAATTTCCACCATTCTTGCTAATTACACGTTTAAGGGTGGAATACCAAAGAAACTTGGAGATCCAGGGGTACCAACCATACCATGCTCCATTAAAAGAAATTATGTTAGAATTGCTTTATGTGATATTGGAGCCGATGTTAGTGTTATGCCTCTCTCTTTATATCGCAGACTGGAATTGAATAAATTGACACCTACTGAAATATCTTTGCAAATGGCTGATAAATCAACTGCTATACTTGTCGGTATTTGTGAGGATGTGCCTGTTGTGGTTGCAAGTGTCACTATCTTAACGGACTTTGTTATTCTTGATATTCCCGAGGACGATAGTATGTCAATTATCCTTGGTAGACCCTTTTTGAATACTGAAGTGGCTGTTATTGATTGCAACAAAGGCAATGCCACTTTTCATGTTAATGGTAATGAGCATACGATACACTTTCCGAGGAAGCAACCTCAAGTTCATAGCATCAATTCTATTGGAAAAGTTGCAACTATCATTATTGGAGGTTTTAAATTTCGTCTTCCTACTATCAAGAAAAATATGATAGTCTTATTGTTGGGGATGTTCATATCCCCGTTGAGGTAACCTAGTGTTATTCGAAATTTCTCCGGTTCCATGTTATTCAGAATGAGCTTGTTAACAAGACTTGATCAACCTTGTTAGTGGATTCATTTTGATGATCATGAGATGGATGAAACTAGAAGGCACAACCTTCTGTACCCTCTTTTTACTTTCTGTTATTTAGAATAAATAAAGCAAAAATAGTATTATTTGTCTATTTTCTGAATTATCCGTGCAATAAAAAATATCCCAAAAATAAAAGTGCTCCAAATGCCGTGCAAATTTAGTATGTTTTTTATGGAATATTTGAGGATTTTAGGCACTGAAAACACTGCAGGAGGGGCAAGCACCTGGCCACGAGGGTGGAGGGCGCGCCCACACCCCCTGGGCGCGCCCCCTGTCTCGTGGGCCTAGGCTGCCCCCCTCCACTTATGGCAGCACCCACACACTCCATCTTCTTCCCAAAAAATCCCCATCCAACTCAAGCACGAGTTCTAGCTCATTTTGCTGCGATTTTCGATCTCCTTGCTCAAAGCTCCATTTACAAAGCTGCTTTGGGAGATTGTTGCTTGGTATGTGACTCCTCCATTGGTCCAATTAGTTTTTGTTCTAGTTCTTTATTCATTGCAAATTTTTGCTGCATAGGTAACCCTGTTCTTGAGCTTGCATGTTAAATTTATGAGGTTCCAAGTAATTCTAATGCATGATATAGGCTCTAGGCACTTGTAGGAGTAGTTGCTACCAATCTTGTTTAGTTTTATTCACTTTTATTTTGAAGTTACTAAAATTTCAGAAATTTTTCAGAAAAAGAAATATGTCTAGGAGAATGTATCAAGGTGGTTCCTCAGCAAAGAAGGGGGCCAGGATTGCTATGCGTGAGCAAGACGATGAACTGCCGAGGGACGCAGAAGTACGAGCTTGTGAGTGGCCATCCGACGATTTTATGGTCAAAGCAGGCTTTAAGGAGGAATTTGACGCATATGTGCATAATGCCGATCTGGAGGACTTATTACAAGATAAGTGTCCTCAGTACTATCAATTGACTGATTCATTCATGCGAAGGTTTAAATATAAATGTTCACATAATTCTTCGAGTGTCCTGTTTGATATATATGATACATCTTATACCATGGACTTAGAGGATTTTACAACTGCTTGCAAACTTCCATAGCAGTGCAATATTAATGATCCCCACAAATCTGAATTTAGAGACTTTCTTGCTGGTATTACTGTGGGAGAATCTAGGGATATTGCACAAGCTACCATAGGGAGCATTCATTTTCCTGCTATACATTATTTTGCTCTCTTCATTGGTAGATGCATTAACGGTAAAGATGAAGCATGTCGTATGTGTATCCCTGATCTTAGTGTCCTCAAGAGTGCCGTGTTAGGTAATAAAGATTACAACTTGGGGGCAATAGTTGCACGTAGGTTGCATAACAATGATAGGGCTGGAGATTTATTTGGAGGAATTTATGCGACCCGTGTGGCTAATTATCTTGGTATAGCCCCACGAGAGGGGGATGTGGTGTTACCTCCTGCTTATTTAGATTATGACGCTATGGTCAAACATCATTTTCTTAAGAGGAATGAACAATTCCTCCAGTATCAACTAATCTTTGACAGACATAGCATTGTCCATGTTACTCTTCATGCTCCTTTCCTTTTTGATTACCAGGCAAAAGGAAGATATGTTGTTACCAGGGAGGAAGCAGCTGAACATGAGGGCAGAGCGGAGGCGGCTTGCCAGCATGCCGCAGCTCAGGAGGCATTTGCTGCTGCATCTCAGTACGACCCCAGTTACAACTACGGATATCAGCAAGGCTACCCTTGGTAGTAGACCAACTTAGGCCAAAAGCCTAAGCTTGGGGGAGTACGTATTTCTCACCGACTTTACATTCATGTTCACACTATTCTAGTCATCGATGCTCATACTCTTTCATTGTATTATCCATGCTAGTTTAATTTTCTTTTTCTCGCTTTCTTCTTGTGTGTTTGATAAACCTTAAGAAAAACCAAAAAAAAAATAGTTAGTCTAATTTCCATGCTTGTAGTAGAAATTAAAATGAAAACCCAAAAAGATTTCTCGTTCTTCCTTTTACTTGTTGGGAGCTTTCCCGTGTAAATATTTTTATTTTCTTTTCTTTTCTTTGGGGGTCAAGAGTAGAAGACCATATTGAAAATGTTTAGTGGCTCTCATATGCATGATTGTTTATTTACTTAGATCCCATTTTACTTGTCTTCTCTCTTGAGTTGAATGCTTGCAGATTCCAACTTAGTCCAATGCACGTGCACTATTATTATTATACGCATCATTCGGTCATGCAAGTGAAAGGCAATAATGACGATATATGATGGGCTGATTGAGATGAGAAAAGCTGGTATGAACTCGACCTATCTTGTTTTTGTAAATATGATGAGTTCATCGTTCCCAATTCTACTTATTATGAAGTAAACATATTTGCAATGACATTTAGAGATTATAGTTGCTTGTGCCATGCTTGATTAGCTATGAGTTATAATGGTTTACCTTGCGTGCCAACATGCTATTAAAATGATTATGATGTGGTATGATGGGATGGTATCCTCCTTTGAATGAATTGAGTGACTCGACTTGGCACATGTTCACGCATGTAGTTGAAACAAATCAACATAGCCTTCATGATATTTATGTTCATGGTGGATTATATCCTACTCATGCTTGTACTCGGTGTGAATTAATTTTAATGCATGTTCATGACTGTTGTTGCTCTCTCAGTTGGTCGCTTCCCAGCCTTTTGCTAGCCTTCACCTATACTAAGCGCGAATACTGCTTGTGCATCCAAACTCCTTAAACCCAAAGTTGTTCCATATGAGTCCACCATACCTTCCTATATGCGGTATCTACCTGCCGTTCCAAGTAAATTTGTATGTGCCAAACTCCAAACCTTCAAATGAAATTCTGTTTTGTATGCTCGAGCAGCTCATGTTTCAACTAGGGCTGCCTGTATCTTCCATGCTAGGTGGGTTACTCTCAAGAGGAGTGGACTCTGCTCCTCATTCATGAGAAAGGGCCGGTAACCGGGATGACCAGTCCCATGATCCAAAAAGATCAAACCAAATCAATATAATTAAACGAAACTCCCCCGGGGCTGTTGTTAGTTGGAGGCACTCGTTGTTTCGAGCAAGCCATGGATTGATTCTTGTTGGTGGTGGGGGAGTATAAACTTTTACCATTCTATTTGGGAACTGCCTATAATGCATGTAGTATGGAAGATACAACCATCTCATAGTTGTTGAGTTGACCGTGAAAGTATGCCGCTCAAAATGTTATTCCTCTCTATTTTAAAATTGAGCCCTGGCACCTCTACAAATCCCTGCTTCCCTCTGCGAAGGGCCTATCTATTTACTTTTATGTTGAGTCATCACCTTCTTATTAAAAAGCACCCACTGGAGAGCACACTCTCATTTGCATTCATTACTATTGGTTTATATTGGATATGACTTGACTGGATCTCTTTTACCATGAATTACAAAGTTTAGTCAGTCCTTGATCTTTAAAGGTGCTCTGCATTTATGTTTTGCGGTCTCAGAAAGGGCTAGCGAGATACCATTTTGTTATATCATATTATAATTGTTTTGAGAAAGTGTTGTCATTCGAGTTTTATTATTATCGCTCGCTAGCTGATTATGTCATTGATATGAGTAATTGTGAGACCTAGGTGTTATTGTGAGTATGGTTAGTTCATAATACTTGCTGAAACTTGAATGCTGGCTTTGCATGTTTACAACAACAAGAGCAAACAGAGTTTGTAAAAGATTTTCTTTATCACTTTGAGTTTATCAACTGAATTGCTTGAGGACAAGCAAATGTTTAAGCTTGGGGGAGTTGATACGTCTCCAACGTATCTACTTTTCCAAACCTTTTGCCCTTGTTTTGGACTCTAACTTGCATGATTTGAATGAAACTAACCCGGACTGACGCTGTTTTCAGCAGAACTGCCATGATGTTGTTTTATGTGTAGAAAACAAAAGTTCTTGGAATGACCTGAAAATCCACGGAGACAAGTTTTGGAAAATATAAAAAATACTGGCGAAAGAATAAAGACCAGGGGCCCACACCCTGTCCATGAGGGTGGGGGGCACGCCCACCCACCTGGGCGCGCGCCCCTGTCTCATGGCCCCCCTGAGGCTCCACCGACCTCAACTCCAACTCCATATATTCCGTTTCATGGAGAAAAAAAATCAGAGAGAAAGTTTCATCTCGTTTTACGATACGGAGCCGCCGCCAAGCCCTAATCTCTCTCGGGAGGGCTGATCTGGAGTCCGTTCGGGGCTCCGGAGAGGGGGATTCATCGCCATCGTCATCATCAACCATCCTCCATCACCAATTTCATGATCCTCACCACCGTGCGTGAGTAATTCCATCATAGGCTTGCTGGACGGTGATGGGTTGGATGAGATTTACCATGTAATCAAGTTAGTTTTGTTAGGATTTGATCCCTAGTATCCACTATGTTCTGAGATTGATGTTGCTATGACTTTGCTATGCTTAATGCTTGTCACTAGGGCCCGAGTGCCATGATTTTAGATCTGAACCTATTATGTTTTCATGAATATATGTGTGTTCTTGATCCTATCTTGCAAGTCTATAGTCACCTATTATGTGTTATGATCCGACAACCCCGAAGTGACAATAATCGGGATACTTCTCGGTGATGACCGTAGTTTGTGGAGTTCATGTATTCACTATGTGCTAATGCTTTGATCGGGTTCTCTATTAAAAGGAGGCCTTAATATCCCTTAGTTTCCACTAGGACCCCGCTGCCACGGGAGGGTAGGATAAAAGATGTCATGCAAGTTCTTTTCCATAAGCACGTATGACCATATTCGGAATACATGCCTACATTACATTGATGAACTGGAGCTAGTTCTGTGTCACCCTATGTTATAGCTATTACATGAGGAATCGCATCCGACATAATTATCCATCACTGATCCAATGCCTACGAGCTTTTCACATCTTGTGCTTTGCTTATTTACTTTTCCATTGCTACTGTTACAACCACTACAAAAGTGCTATCTTTACTTTTGCCACTGTTACCATTACTATCATACTACTTTGCTACTAAATACTTTGCTGCAGATACTAAGTTATCCAGGTGTGGTTGAATTGACAACTCAACTGCTAATACTTGAGAATATTCTTTGGCTCCCCTTGTGTCGAATCAATAAATTTGGGTTGAATACTCTATCCTCGAAAGCTGTTGTGATCCCCTACACTTGTGGGTTATCACTTATCGGCAAGATGACTAAAACTCTGTTCTCCGGAACAATGGAATGAGCTAGTGACTTATTGGAAATAATACATACCAATGTATGCAGTCCAATGAGTGTTAGGCTCTTGGCGGGTATCGTTATTTTTTGACCTTCACAGATGATTTGAGAAGATATGGGTATATCTACTTAATGAAAACACAAGTCTAAAACATTTGAAAAGATCAAAGAATTTCAGAGTGAAGTGGAGAATCATCGTAAAAAGAAAATAAAGTTTCTATGATCTGATTGTGGAGGAGAATATTTGAGTTACGAGTTTGGCCATCATTTAAAATAGTGTGGAATAGTTTCACAGCTCACGCCACCTGGAACACCACAGCGTAATGGTGTGTCCGAACATTGTAACCGCAGTTTATTTGATATGGTGCGATCTATGATGTCTCTTACCGACTTACCACTATCATTTTGGGGTTATGCATTAGAGATAGCTGCATTCACTTTAAATAGGGTACTGTAAAAATCTGTTGAGACGACACCGTATGAACTGTGGTTTGGCAACAAACCTAAGTTGTCGTTTCTTAAAGTTTGGGGATGCGATGCTTATGTCAAAAGGCTTCAGCCCGATAAGCTCGAACCCAAATCGGGGAAATGTGTGTTCATAGGATACCCTAAGGAAACAATTGGGACACCTTCTACCACAAGTCCGAAGGCAAGATTTTTTGCTAAGAACAGAACCTTTCTAGAGAAGGAGTTTATCTCGAAAGAAGCGAGTGGGAGGAAAGTAGAACTTGATGAGGTAATTGTACATGCTCTCAATTTGGAAACTAGCTCATCCGAGAAATCTGTTCTCGTGATGCCTACACCAACTGGAGAAGAAGTTAATGATAAAGATCATGAAACTACAGGTCAAGTTTCTACAGAACCTCGTAGATCTGGCAAAGCACGATCCGCACCAGAGTGGTACAGTAATCCTATTCTGAAGGTCATGTTACTTGACCATGACGAACCTACGAACTATGAAGAAGCTATGATGAGCCCATATTCCAACAGATGGCTTGAGGCCATGAAATCTGAGATAGGATCTATATATGAGAACAAAGTGTGGACTTTGGTGGACTGTCCGATGATCGTCAAGCCATTGAGAATAAATGGATCTTCAAGAGGAAGACGGACGCTGATACTAGTGTTACTATCTACAAAGCTCGACTAGTCGCAAAAAGGTTTTCGACAAGTTCAAGGAGTTGACTACGATGAGACTTTCTCTCTCGTAGCGATGCTTAAGTCCGTCCGAATCATGTTAGCAATTGCCATATTTTATGAAATCTGGTAAATGGATGTCAAAACTGCATTCCTTAAATGGATATCTCTAAAAGAGTTGTATATGATGCAACCAGAAGGTTTTGTCAATCCTAAAGGTGCTAACAAAGTGTGCAAGCTCCAACAATCCATCTATGGACTGGTGCAAGCATCTTGGAATTGGAATATACGCTTTGATGAGGTGATCAAAGCATATGGTTTTATATAGACTTTTGGAGAAGCCTGTATTTACAAGAAAGTGAGTGGGAGCTCTATAGCATTTCTAATATTATATGTTGATGACATATTGTTGATTGGAAATGATGTAGAATTTCTGAATAGCATAAAAGGATACATGAATAAGAGTTTTTCAATGAAAGACCTCGGTGAAGCTGCTTACATATTGGGCATCAAGATCTATAGAGATAGATCAAGACGCTTGACAATATTTTTCAATGAGTACATACCTTGACAAGATTTTGAAAGAGTTCAAAATGGATTAGTCAAAGAAGGAGTTCTTGGCTGTCTTGCAAGGTGTAAAGTTGAGTAAAACTCAAAACTGAACCACAGTAGAAGATAGAAAGAGAATGAAAGTCATTCACTATGCCTCAGCCATAGGTTCTATAAAGTATGCTATGTTGTGTACCAGACCTGTTGTGTACCTTATCATAAGTTTGGCAAGAGGGTACGATAGTGATCCAGGAGTGGATCACTGGACAGTGGTCAAAGTCATCCTTAGTTACCTAAGAGGACTAAGGAAATATTTCTCGGTTATGGATGTGAAAAAGAGTTCGTCGCAAAGAGTTATGTCGATGCAAGCTTTTACAGTGATCTGGATGACTCTGAGTCTCAATCTGGATACATATTTAAAGTGGGAGCAATTAGCTTGAGTAGCTCCATGCAGAGCATTGTAGACATAGAAAATTTGCAAAATACATACGAATCTAGATATGGCAGACCCGTAGACTAAACTTCTCTCACAAGCAAAACATGATCACACCTTAGTACCCTCTGGGTGTTAATCACATAGCGATGTGAACTAGATATTGACTCTAGTAAACCCTTTGGTTGTTGGTCACATGGCGATGTGAACTATGGGTGTTAATCACATACATATGCGAACTATTGGTATTAAATCACATGGAGATGTGAACTATATTATTGACTCTAGTGCAAGTGGGAGACTGAAGGAAATATGCCCTAGAGGCAAGAATAAAGTTGTTATTTTATATTTACTTATATCATGATAAATGTTTATTATTCATGCTAGAATTGTATTAACTGGAAACTTGATACATGTGTGGATATATAGACAAAACACCGTGTCCCTAGTATGCCTCTACTAGACTAGCTCATTGATCAAAGATGGTTAAGTTTCCTAGCCATGGACATGAGTTGTCATTTGATAAACGAGATCACATCATTAGCTGAATGATGTGATAGACAAGACCCATTCGTTAGCTTAGCATAATGATCGTTCAGTTTTATTGCTACTGCTTTCTTCGTGTCAAATATATATTCGTTTGACTATGAGATTATGCAACTCCTGGACACCGGAGGAATGCCTTATGTGCTATCAAACATCACAACGTAACTGGGTGATTATAAAGATGCTCTACAGCTATCTCCGAAGGTGTTTGTTGGGTTGGCATAGGTCAATATTGGATTTGTCACTCCAAGTATCGGAGAGGTATCTCTGGGCCCTCTCGGTAATGCACATCATATGAAGCTTTGCAATTAATGTGACTAATGAGTTAGTTGCAGGGTGATGCATTACGGAACGAGTAAAGAGACTTGCCGGTAAAGAGATTGAACTAGGTATGAAGATACCGACGATCGAATCTCAGGCAAGTAACGTACCGATGACAAAGGGAATAGCTATGTTGACATTGTGGTTCGACCGATAAAGATATTCGTAGAATATGTGGGAACCAATATCAGCATCGAGGTTCCGCTATTGGTTATTGACCGGAGAGGTGTCTCGGTCATGTCAACATAGTTCTCAAACCTGTAGGGTACGCACGCTTAACGTTCGATGACAATAGGTATTATATGAGTTATGTGTTTTGGTGACCGAAGGTTGTTCCGAGTCCCGGATGAGATCACAGACATGATGAGGAGTCTCAAAATGGTCGAGAGGTAAATATTTATATATTGGAAGGTGGTATTCGGACGCCGAAAGGGTTCGGAGTGTATCGAGTACATACCGTAGTATTGGAGGGGTTACTACCTGGTGGAAGATATGGGCCATATGGGCCATGGGAGGGAGGCTAACCCTGCCCACAAGGGGCTGGTGCTCCCCCACAATGGAGGAGGCCGAATTGGACTAGGGAAAGGGGCGCCACCCCCCTTTCCTTCTCCTACTCCCTTCCCCGGTTCCCCCTTCGGTTGAAGGAAAAAAGAGGGGAGGGGGGCTAATCCTACTAGGAGTGGAGTCCTAGTAGGACCCCCCTCCTTGGAGCGCCCCTTGTGGCCGGCCTCCTCCCCTCCTCCTTTATATATGGAGGCGGGGGGCACCCCAAAGGATAAAAATTGTCTTAGCTGTGTGCGGTGCCCCCCTCCACTTTCTAGTCCTCCGATAGTGTCATCATAGTGCTTAGGCGAAGCCCTGCGCGGATCACATCACCAACACTGTCATCACGCCGTCGTGCTGATGGAACTCATCGACTCCATCGACACTCTACTGGATCAAGAGTTTGAGGGACATCATCAAGCAGAACATGTGCAGAACTCGGAGGTGCCAAACGTTCGGTACTTGATCGGTTGACTCTAGAAGACGTTCGACTACATCAACTGCGTTAAGTTAACGCTTCTGCTTTTGGTCTACAAGGGTATGTGGACACACTCTCCCGCTCTCGTTGCTATGCATCTCCTAGATAGATCTTGCGTGCGCATAGGATTTTTTTTGAAATTGCATGCTACGTTCCCCCACAGTGGCATCCGAGCCAGGTTTATGCGTAGATGATATGGATGAGTAGAACACAAATAGTTGCAGGCGGTGATCGTCATACTGCTTACCACCAATGTCTTATTTTGATTCAGTGGTATTGTTGGATGAAGCGGCTCAGACCAACCTTACACGACCACGTTCATGAGACCGGTTCCACCGACTGACATGCAACTAGTTTTGCATAAAGGTGGTTAGCGGCTATGTGTTTCTCCAACTGTAGTTGAATCAAATTTGACTGCAGCCGGTCCTTGTGCAGGTTAAAACAACAAACTTGATAAATCACCATTGTGGTTTTTGTGCCGTAGGTATGTGAAGTTCATGCTAGCAGCCCATAGCAGCCACGTAAAACTTGCAACAAACAAAGTAGAGGACGTCTAACTTGTTTTTGCAGGGCATGTTGTGATGTGATATGGTCAAGACAAGATGTGATATAAAGATTGTTGTAGGAGATGATCATGCTTTGTTAAAGTTATCGACAACTGGCAGGATCCGTATGGTTGTCGCTTTATTGTATGAAATACAAACGCTATGTAATTCCTTTACTTTATCACTGAGCGGTAGCGATAGTCGTAGAATCAATGGTTGGCGAGACGACCACGATGCTACGATGGAGATCAAGGTGTCAAGCCGATGACAATGGAGATGATGACGTTGCTTCGGTGATGTAGATCATGAGCACAAGATGATGATGGCCATATCATGTCACATATTTTGATTGCATGTGATGTTTATCTTTTATGCATCTTATTTTGCTTAGTACAGCGGTAGCATTATAATATGATCCCTTACTAAAATTTCAAGGTTAAGTGTTCTCCCTGAGTATGCACCGTTGCGAAAGTTCGTCGTGCTGAGACACCACGTGATGATCGGTGTGATAGGCTCTATGTTCAAATACAATGGATGCAAGCCAGATTTGCACACACGGAATACTTAGGTTAAACTTGACGAGCCTAGCATATACACATATGGCCTTGGAACACTGGAGACCTAAAGGTCGAACGTGAATCATATAGTAGATATGATCAACATAGTGATGTTCACCATTGAAGACTACTCCATCTCACGTGATGATCGGACATGGTTTAGTTAATTTGGATCATGTATCATTTAGATGACTTGAGGGATGTCTATCTAAGTGGGAGTTCTTAAGTAATATAATTAATTGAACTTAATTTATCATGAACTTGGTCCTGATAGTATTTGCAGATTATGTTGTAGATCAATAGCTCGCGTTGTAGCTCCCTCTTTAGTTTTTCTATGTTCCTAGAGAAAAATAAGTTGAAAGATGATAGTAGCAATGATGCGGACTGGGTCCATGATATGAGGATTATCCCCATTGCTGCACAGAAGAATTATGTCCTTGATGCACCGCTAGGTGACAGACCTGTTGCAGGAGTTGATGCAGACTTTATGAACGTTTGACAAGCTCCATATGATGACTACTTGATAGTTCAGTGCACCATGCTTTACGGCTTAGAACCGGAACTTCAAAAATGTTTTGAACGCCACAAAGCATATGAGATGTTCCAAGATCTGAAATTGGTAATTTAGACTCATGCTCGTGTCGAGAGGTATGATACCTCTGACAAGTACTTCACCTAAAAGATGGAGGAGAATAGCTCAGCTAGTGAGCATATGCTCAGAATGTCTTGGTACTACAATCACTTGAACCAAGTGGGAGTTAATCTTCCAGATAAGATAGTGATTGACAGAGTTCTCTAGTCACTATCACCAAGTCCAGGAACTTCATGATGAACTATAATATGCAAGGGATGGCGAAATCGATCCCCGAGCTCTTCGTGATGCTGAAATCGACGAAGGTAAAAATCAAGAAAGAGCATCAATTGTTGATGATTGACAATACTACTAGTTTCAAGAAAAGGGCAAAGGGAAAGAAGGGGAACTTCAAGAAGAATGGCAAGAAATTTGCCACTCCCATGAAGAAGCCCAAAGCTAGACCTAAGCCTGAAATGGAGTGCTTCTACTGCAAAGGAAATGGTCACTGGAAGCAGAACTACCCCAAATATTTGCTGGATAAGAAGGATGGCAAAGTGAACAAAGGTATATTTGATATATATGTTATTGATGTGTACCTTACTAGTGCTTGTAGTAACCCCTGGGTATTTGATACTTGTTTGGTTGCTAAGATTAGTAACTCGAAATGGGAGGAATAAATAGGGACTAGTTGAAGGTGAAGTGATGATGTGTGTTGGAAGTGTTTCCAAGATTGATATGATCATCATCGCACACTCCCTATACTTTCGGGATTAGTGTTGAACCTAAATAAATGTTATTGGGTGTTTGTGTTGAGCATAAATATGATTAGATCATGTTTATTGCAATACGGTTATTCATTTAAGATAGAGAATAATTGTTATTCTGTTTACATACACCCAATGTTGATGGTTTATTGAATCTCGATCGTGGTAATACACATATTCATAATATTGATGCCAAAAGATGCAAAGTTGATAATGATAGTGCAACATATCTGTGGCACTACCGTTTAGGTCATAACGGTGTAAAGCGCATGAAGAAACTCCATGCAGATGGACTTTGTGAATCACTTGATTATGAATCATTTGATACTTGCGAACCGTGCCTTATGGGTAACATGACCAAACTCCGTTCTCTGGAACAATGAAATGAGGTAGTGACTTATTGGAAATAATACATACTGATGTATGCAGTCCAATGAGTGTTGAGGCTCGTGGCGGGTATCGTTATTTCCTGACCTTCACATATGATTTGAGCAGATATGGGTATATCTACTTAACAAAAACACAAGTCTGAAACATTTGAAAAGATCAAATAATTTCAGAGTGAACTAGAGAATCGTCATAACAAGAAAATAAAGTTTCTACGATCTGATCATGGAGGAGAATATTTGAGTTCCGAGTTTGGCCTTCATTTAAAACAGTGTGGAATAGTTTCACAGCTCACGCCACCTGGAACACCACCGTGTAATGGTTTGTCTGAATGTTATAACCGCACTTTATTGGATATGGTGCGATCTATGATGTCTCATACCGATTTACCACTATCGTTTTGGGGTTATGCATTAGAGATAACTGCATTCACTTTAAACAGGGCACCGTCAAAATTCGTTGAGACGACACCGTATGAACTATGATTTGGCAACAAACCTAAGCTCTCATTTCTTAAAGTTTGGGGATGTAATGACCCACAAGTATAGGGGATCTATCATAGTCCTTTCAATAAGTAAGAGTGTCAAACCCAACGAGGAGCTGAAGGAAATGACAAGCGGTTTTCAGTAAGGTATTCTTTGCAAGCACTGAAATTATCGGTAATAGATAGTTTTGTGATAAGGTAATTTGTAACGGGTAACAAGTAACAAAAGTAAACAAGGTGCAAAAAGGTGGCCCAATCCTTTTTGTAGCAAAGAACAAGCCTGGACAAACTCTTATATAAAGGAAAGCGCTCCCGAGGACACATGGGAATTATCGTCAAGCTAGTTTTCATCATGCTCATATGATTCGCGTTCATTACTTTGATAATTTGATATGTGGGTGGACTGGTGCCTGGGTACTTCCCTTCCTTGGACAATCATCCCACTTATGATTAACCCGTCTCACAAGCATCCGCAACTACGAAAGAAGAATTAAGGTAAACCTAACCATAACATGAAACATGTGGATCCAAATCAGCCCCTTACGAAGCAACACATAAACTAGGGTTTTAGTTTCTGTCACTCTAGCAACCCATCATCTACTTATTACTTCCCAATGCCTTCCTCTAGGCCCAAACAATGGTGAAGTGTCATGTACTCGACGTTCACATAACACCACTAGAGGAAAGACAACATACATCTCATCAAAATATCAAACGAATACCAAATTCACATGACTACTTATAACAAGACTTCTCATATGTCCTCAGGAACAAACGTAACTACTCACAAATCATAGTCATGTTCATAATCAGAGGGGTATTAATATGCATAAAGGATCTGAACATATGATCTTCCACCGAATAAACCAACTAGCATCAACTATAAGGAGTAATCAACACTACTAGCAACCCACAGGTACCAATCTGAGGTTTTGAGACAAAGATCAGATACAAGAGATGAACTAGGGTTTGAGAGGAGATGGTGCTGGTGAAGATGGTGATGGAGATTGACCCCCTCTCGATGAGAGGATTGATGGTGATGATGATGGAGACGATTTCCCCCTCCCGGAGGGATGTTTCCCCGGTAGAACAGCTCCGTCGGAGCCCTAGATTGGTTCCGCCTAGGTTCCGCCTCGAGATGGCGGCGCTTCGTCCCGGAAGATTAATTATGATTTTTCCAGGGCAAAAGACACCTTATACCAGAAGATGGGCATCGGGGGGCTTCCAGGTGGCCCACGAGGCAGGGGGCGCGCCCAGGGGTTAGGGCGCCCCCACCCTTCTTGTGGATAGTGGGTGGCCCCCCTCTGGTGCTTTCTTTGCCCAATATTTTTAATATATTCCAAAATTGACTTTCGTGGAGTTTCAGGACTTCTGGAGTTGTGCAGAATAGGTCTCTAATATTTGCTCTTTTTACAGCCCAGAATTCCAGCTGCCGGCATTCCCCCTCTTCATGTAAACCTTGTAAAATAAGAGAGAAAATGCATAAGTATTGTGACATAATGTGTAGTAACAACCCATATTGCAATAAATATCGATATAAAAGCATGATGCAAAATGGACGTATCAACTCCCCGAAACTTAGACCTTGCTTTTCCTCAAGCGGAAGCCGATATCAAAAAATTTGTCCACATGTTTGGAGATAGAGGTGTCGATAAAATAAAATACGGACATGAGGGCATCATGATCATTCTTAGAACAACAACAACAACAACAATATATATATTCTCATATAATTTCTTATGCTAAAGTAACAGCCTATTGACAATGTCAAGTATGAATCAGAAACTTCATTGAAAACTAGAAATTGCAATTTGAGGACAATAAAAGAGTCAATTGAAGCAATTGCAATTTAGCATAACATCAGAAAGAGTCAATAAAAGATCTTTTCAGCAAGTCCACATACTCAACTATCATTTAATCTTTCATAATTGCTAACACTCACACAATACTTATGGGTATGAAGTTTTAATCGGACATAGCAAAAGATAGGGGCTTATAGTTTCGCCTACCAACCTTTTACCTCAAGGGTAATGTCAACAATAATACTTTATAAAAACCTACATCCAATTGGGTATATATATCAGGATCTTTCCAACACACAGTGCTTGCCAAAGGATAAAGTGTAAAAAGGAAAGGTGAAGATCACCATGACTCTTGTATAAGGTAGAAGACAAAAATAAAAGATAGGCCCTTTTTAGAGGGAAGCAGAGGTTGTCATATGCTTTTATAGTTGGATGCACAAAATCTTAATGCAAAAGAACGTCCCTTTATATTGCCACTTGTGATAGGGACCTTTATTATGCAGTCCGTCACTTCTATTTCTTCCATATCACTAGCTCATATAAAGCTTATTTTTTCCACACAAATAGATCATACATATTTAGAGAGCAATTTTTATTGCTTGAAACAATGACAACTTGCTTGACGGATCTTACTCAGTCCATAGGTAGATATGGTGGACTCTCATGGCAAAACTGGGTTTAGGGATGTTTGGAAGCACAAGTAGTATCTCTACTTGGTGCAAAGAATTTGGCTAGCATGAGGGGGAAAGGCAAGCTCAACATGTTGGATGATCTATGACAATATACTTTATTTTGGATATAAGAAAACATAACCCATTATGTTGTCTTCCTTGTCCAACATCAACTTTTTAGCATGTCATACTTTAATGAGTGCTCACAATCATAAAAGATGTCCAAGATAGTATATTTATATGTGAAAACCTCTTTCTTTATTACTTCCTATTAATTGCAACAATGACCAAAACTGTGTTTGTCAACTCTCAACAACTTTTATTCATTATACTCTTTATATGTGAAGTCATTACTCTCCATAAGATCAATATGATCTTTTTGTTTGTTTTTTTTCTTTCTTTTTCTTTTATTCCCTCAATATCATATCAAGATAGCAAAGCCCTCGACTCAAAACTAATCTTTATTATATATAGCTCACGAACTCGATTACATAGATAAGGATCAACACAAAACTCAAAGCTAGATCATACTAAACTTTATTCTTCTAGATCAAGATATAACCAAAAGGATCGCACAAAGAAAAACGATAAAGATAGAAGTGTGATGGTGATACGATACCGGGGCACCTCCCCCAAGCTTGGCAGTTGCCAAGGGGAGTGCCCATACCCATGTATTTATGTATCTTTCTTCGGAGGTGGTGACGTTGGAGTTGTTGATGATGTCGGCTTCTTCCTTAATTTGTGCTCGAGGATAGAATTTTGCTCCCTTAGAATCATAGTCTTTTTCTTCCTCCGTGGTCCAAGCATAATGCTCCAAGTCCCCGTAGACCTTGGGGTCTGCATGGTAATCAACCACGTAGCTTTCTCCTTTCAAATCCTGGGACGACATATTGCTCTAGCCCGCGGTACAAACAACTCAAAACAAAAGAAGAGGATTTCATTGTGGTACGATGGTCAATACCTTCGGGAGATCATATAATAAATTTTTATCGACCAAAAGAAGTATCGTGCAAGAAAACGGAGTCCGGAGGGCACACGAGGTGCCCATGAGGCAGGGGGTGCGCCAAGGGGTAGGGCGCGCCCTCCACCCCCGTGGATGCCTCGTGTCCTTTTCGGACTACTTCTTATTTTCCTATTTTCTTAAATATTCCAAAATAGAGAAAAAATGCTATTAGAACTGTTTTGGAGTCGGTTTACTTACCGTACCACATACCTATCCTTTTCGAAGTCTGAAACATTCTGGAAAGTGTCCCTTATCTACTCCTCCGGGGTTACAGTGTCAATAACATTGGTTTCAACATTTATGGGATTACGTGAGATATAATGTTTGATTCTTTGGCCGTTCACCACCTTCGGATTCGTGCCTTCAAAGTTGTTGATTTTTATGGCACCGGAACAATATACTTCCTCGATAACACAAGGACCTTCCTATTTAGAGAGAAGTTTTCCTGCAAAAAATCTTAAACGAGAGTTGTATAGCAAAACATAATCACCTACATTAAACTCACGCTTTTGTATCCTTTTGTCATGCCATATTTTAAATTTTTATTTAAACAGTTTGGCATTCTCATAGGCATGGGTTCTCCATTCATCAAGTGAGCTAATGTCAAATAGCCTCTTCTCACCGGCAAGTTTGAAATCCATTCATCCCATTGCTGAGGTTCCTCTGCAGCCTCTGCAACAGCATGAGCATTCCAGTAGGTGATGATGTCCGCAGGCATAATCCGGTATCCGCCCCTGGTAGCAAAATCAAACAAAGCAGGCGCAGGCGAAGGAATAACATCACAAGTTTCAACGCTATAGACTAGGTTGTAAGGAATGGTGATGTCAGAACGATCATGTGCAACAAAGTGATGGTGCTCCGTGGCTGCACGGTCTAGGTAAACCTTAGTCAGAGGGTAATCATGAGGGCGTGTCTCCACCTCGAAGTGAACCGCCAAACGAGTAGCATAAATCCCACCATGTACTTTGCCCTGAGATTTATTAAGATGCAGGGGACGAGCCACGATAGCTCCCAAGCTATGCGTGTTGTCGCCCTCAAGTGCACGACGTAAAACAACAAGGTCTAGTGAACTAAGTGCACCCACCTTCTCCCTAGCCAGCAAACATTTGGCAATGGAAAGTGCAAAGTAACGAATAGCAGGAAAATGTAAGCTGATGGCAGTGATGGCTGACATTCCTCTCTCATCCCCCACCGTCAAAGTGTGATAAAAGGCCTCAAACTCAGCCAACCTAGGCTCAGCCGAGCTCCCATTAGAAGGGAGCATGCATATGTTACAAAAATCAGTAAGTGGTATCTGATGGTTTTTAGCATATAAATCAAAGCTCACTTCCGGAGGATTATTCCTTGGTAGGAAAGTAAAACTTTGAACAAAGATGTTTGTGAGGATTTGGTGCTGATCACACTCATTTGTGATGAAATCGGTGAGGCCGGCATTAGTAATATATTGCACGAACTCCTCAAAGATTCCAGCCTCTTATAGGAACGGGGTGTGCGGCCATTCACACAGTCGTACTTCCGCCAACCTCCGGGGGTGGAGATCAATGTCAGAAGACTCCCCAACAACACCCTTGGAGTTCTTCTTCGAGCCAAACTTCCTGAAGATATTCATATTCGCATACAATTTTTGAAAATAAAAATTTTGAGGTGACAAAAAATTGTCAACAAAACTTTATAAAATTGTTAGCAACTACTCCTAGGGATACATAGAGGCCATAGCAAGCATTCAAACTACTTAGAACACTAAGAATTCAACATGCAAGCTCATCTACAGCAGCACCAAGAGTATCTAATTATTCAAAGTATAACCACTAAAACAAAAACTAATTGGACAAATGGTGGAGTCACATACCAAGCAACAATACCCCAAAACAGTTTTGGAAACAGAGCTTCAAGCAAAGAGATCGAAATACACGGGTTTGAGCTCAAGAACATGGGAGATAGAGCAATGGAAAATTTTTCTGGAGGTAAGTGATGATGTGGGCTAAAGAGATAAGTGAGGGGCCCACGTGGGGACCACAACCCACCAGGGCGCGCCTGGGGGTTCTGGCGCGCCCAGGTGGGTTGTGCCCACCTGGTGGACCTCCCTCTAGTGTTATTTGCACCAAAAATTGATAAATATTCAGCATATCAGGTTTTCAGAGCATTATGAGAACTTTTATTTTTGGTTCATTTTTTTATTACACAAGAAATTCAGAAAATAGACAAAACATGGCATTTTGTTTTATTTAACTAGTAAAAACAGGAAACAAAAGGTAGGGACAGAAGGTAGTGCTTACTAAATTCATCAACTTCATACGTTCAAAAATGATTCATTAATAAGGTTGATCAGGTCTTATTAACAACCACTTTTGATTAGCATGAAATCGAAGAACTCATAAGATCGCCTTCTAGTACCCTAGGCAATTCTTATCTAGGAGGGCTAGCTCTAGCAAGTGTTTCATGAGTTTCAGTTTCAAGCTCATCATCAGATTCAACTTAATCATGTTGTATTACTCTAGCAATTTGTTCATCAAGAAATTCACCAAGTGGCACATCATCATTATCGAGCATGGTACTAGCATCATCATAAGCATCATTCATAGTAGAAGTAGCATCATCAATAACTTGCAACATATCAAAATTAATAGCACGTGGTGGTGGTGTTGCAAGTTTACTCATAACAGAAGGTGAATCTAAAGCAGAACTGGATGGCAGTTCCTTACCTCCCCTCGTCTTTGAGGGAAATATCTTAGTCTTAGCATCCTTCAGATTCTTCATAGTGATAAATTGATAATAATCCCAAGTGACTCAACAAATATAGCTATGCTCCCCGGCAACGGCGCCAGAAAAAGGTCTTGATAACCCACAAGTATAGGGGATCGCAACCGTTTTCGAGGGTAAGTATTTAACCCAAATTTATAGATTCGACACAAGGGGAGCCAAAGAATATTTGAAGGTATTAGCAGCTGAGTTGTCAATTCAACCACACCTAGAGATTAATAATCTACAGCAAAGTGATCAGTAGCACAGTAGTATAATAGTTTTGATGACAGCAGCAGTAGTAACAATAACGGTAACAACAATAGCAGTGATATTGTAGCAGTAACGATAGCAGTAGTAACGGTAGTAACTTAGAAGGAACAATATAAGATAAATTCGTAGGCACTGGATCGGTGACTTGTTGGATGATATTCATCATGTGATTGTTATAACCTAGGGCGATACGGTACTAGCTCCAGTTCATCGATATAATGTAGGCATGTATTCCGTAAATAGTCATACGTGCTTTATTAAAATAACTTGCATGACATCTTTTGTCCTACCCTCCCGTGGCAGCGGGGTCCATGTTGGAAACTAAGGGATATTAAGGCCTCCTTTTAATAGAGAATCGGAACAAAGCATTAACACATAGCGAATACATGAACTCCTCAAACTACGGTCATCACCGAGAGTGGGCCCGGTTGTTGTCACTCTGGGGTTGTCAGATCATAACCGTAGTAGGTGACTATAAATTGCAAGATCGGATCTAAAACATGGATATAATGATGAATTCATAAACGGTTCAGATCTGACTTCATGGCACCCGGGCCCAAAGTGACCAGCATGAAGCATAGCAAGGTCATAGCAACATCAATCTAAGAACATAGTGGATACTAGGGATTAGGCCCTAACAAAACTAACTCGATTACATGATGAATCTCATCCAACTCCTCACCGACCAGCAAGCCTACGAAGGAATTACTCACTCTCGGTGGGGAGCATCATGGAATTGGCGATGGAGATGGGTTGGTGATGACGAAGAACGAAGATCCCCTCTCGGGAGCCCCAAACGGACTCCCGATCTGCCCTCCTGAGGAAGAATAAGGCTTGGTGGCGGCTCCTTCTCGTGGATCGTGATAATTCTTTCTCCCTGATTTTTTTCTGGAAATATGTGATTTTATAGTATCAAGGGGGTCGTCTGCGGGGCCACCAGGTGGGTGCAACCCACCTGGGCGCGCCAGTAGAGGGGTGGCGCCCTAGTGGGTTGTGCCCACCCAGGTGCCCCTCTCCTGCAGGTCTTGGCTCCAGAAATTCTTATTATTGATATAAAAAATCTTCGCAAAGTTTCGTTCCATTCCGAGAACTTTTATTTCTGCACATAAACAACACCATGGTAGTTCTGCTGAAAATAGCGTCAGTTCGGGGTTAGTTTCATTCAAATCATGCAAATTGCAGTCCAAAACAAGAGGAAAAGCGTGAGAAAAAGTCAATACGTTGAAGACGTATCACTGGCCCGGAGACTGCCGAACCCGTCCCGGGAGCCACCGAGCCCGGCCCGGGGGATGTCGCGACCGATCTGGCTGACGTCGACTCCAACTTGGCCCCGGGGTCTGCCGAGCCCGGCCCGAGGGCTGCCCCCCTCAACCCGGCCTCCGTCGTCCCCAACCCGGCGGCTGCCGCCTCCGTCTCCGAGGTTGCCGCCCCGGAACCTGCCATCATGGCCGTCTTCGCTGTAGTGATGGTTCCGTCGTAGGCCGTGCCCATCTCGGAGTTCCTGGAGAATGGGGTTCTCACCATGGATGAGACCGAGTCCCGGGAAGTCCAACACCGAGCGTCCGCCTACAACATCATCAACAACGAGCTCGTCAAGCGCAACACAACGAGCATTTTCCAGCACTGCGTTGAGCAAGACAAGGGGATAGAGATCCTCCTTGACATACATCAGAGTGAGTGCAGGCACCATGCCGCCTCAAAGTCCCTGGTGGCCAAGGCTTTCTGCCATGGTTTCTGCTGGCCTATCCAAGACACCGAGTCGCTTGTCCTCAAATGTGAGGGATGCCAACGCTTCAGCAAGCACAGTCACCAGCCTGCCTCAGCCCTGCGAACCATACGGATCACCTAACCCTTCACGGTCTAGGGGCTCGACATGGTGGGGCCTTTCAAGACCGCCCGAGGTGGCATGAAGCACTTGCTGGTGGCGGTGGACAAGTTCACAAAATGGATCGAAGCACAGACAATCAAGAAGCTGACGGGCCGACAGTCATCCGGTTCATCAAGGATATCGCGGTGCGGTACGGCGTCCCGAAGAACATCATCACGGACACTGGCACCAACTTTGCCAAGGGCGCGCTCGTGCAGTATTGCTTTGTCTCCGGCATCCGCCTCAACTTGGCTTCCGTGGCACATTCGCAGTCCAACGGCCTCATTCTATCCGGCATCAACCCACGGCTCATGCAGCCGCTTGTCCGTTCACCCGGCAGCTGACTTGACGAGTTGTCGGTCGTCCTGTGGAGTCTTCGCACAACGCCAAACCGATCGACCGGGTTCACCTCGTTCTTCCTTGTCTATGGAGCCAAAGCTGTCATCCCGACCGACGTCGAGTTCGACTCACTGCGAGTCGTGATGTACACCAAAGCCAAAGCCAAGGAAGCCCACGAAGATGGCGTCGACCTACTCGAAGAAGCATGACTCTTGGTGCTCATCCGGTCAGCCATCTATCAGCAAGGCCTGAGGCACTACCATAGCAAGAAGATGAAGCCCTCACGTTCCACGAGGGAGACCTCATCCTCCAACTCGTCCAGCAGCAAGCCAGTCAGCACAAGTTGTCCTCCCCATGGGAAGGCCCCTTCATTGTTAGCAAATCCCTGTGTGGCTGCAATGCATACTACCTCATCGATGCCCACAAGTCCAAAACACGCAAAAGAGACACCGCCGGCGAAGAGACAACCCGACCGTGGAATGTAGAACTCCTCCACCCATTTTACAGTTAGCTGTGTGCACGTATGTATCAGTACCTTTTGTAACCGCATGAAAACTATGGGGTACCCGAACGATGCTTGGGGGCTGCCCTTTCCAACCAAATTATTATGTCTCACACACTTGTGCTATTTTTCCCAAAAACCCCCACCGCCGGGTTGACTCTCTCAAACCCGGGGCCTCGGGGGCTGGCCGACTCGGTCACCACCCGCAGCCTTCCTTAGCAAACCTTGACGTGGTCAGGTCGCTGCGGCCCTACACTTCACCCTACGCCACAGAACCGGCTTCGGTTGTTGGCTGGCAAGAAACATGGGCCAAAGCACCAGCACGCCACGAATTCTAAGTCAGGTCCACTGGGTTGGCCGACCCAGCCCCGCCACCTTAACTTTGTTGCACGACCGGCTGCTTGCCAACCGGCTGCTTGCCAACTGGCTTTGCCGGATTGCCACCAGCCTACCCAGTGGGTGTTTCGCTCGCGCTCCATGCTACCTCTTGAGCTTGTGTTGGTTTTTTCCTTGAAGAATAAAGGGTGATGCAGCAAAGTAGCGTAAGTATTTCCCTCAGTTTGAGAACCAAGGTATCAATCCAGTAGGAGAAAAAGCACAAGTCACCGAATACCTGCACAAACAATCAACAACTTGCACCCAACGCGATAAAGGGGTGGTCAATCCCTTCACGGTCACTTGCAAAAGTGAGATCTGATAGAGATAGATAAACGGTAAAGTAAATATTTTTGGTATTTCTGGGTTTATAGATCGGAAAGTAAAAGATTGCAAAATAGTAGATCGGAAACTAGTAAGATGTAAAAGAGAACTTATATGATGGAAAAGAGACCCGGGGCCATAGGTTTCACTAGTGGCTTCTCACAAGATAGCAAATATTACGGTGAGTGTCGGTGTCAAAACCGGCGGATCTTGAGTAGGGGGTCCCGAACTGTGCGTCTAGGCGGATGGTAACAGGAGACAAGGGACACGATGTTTTACCCAGGTTCAGGCCCTCTTGATGGAGGTAAAACCCTACGTCCTGCTTGATTAATATTGATGATGTGTGTTACAAGAGTAGATCTACCACGAGATCAAGGAGGCTAAACCCTAGAAGCTAGGCTATGGTATGATTGTTGTTCGCCCTACGGACTAAAGCCATCCGGTTTATATAGACACCGGAGAGGGCTAGGGTTACACAGAGTCGGTTACAATGGTAGGAGATCTACATATCCGTATCGCCAAGCTTGCCTTCCACGCCAAGGAAAGTCCCATCCGGACACGGGACGAAGTCTTCAATCTTGTATCTTCATAGTCTTGGAGTCCGGCCGATGATGATAGTTCGGCTATCTGGACACTCCCTAGTCCAGGACTCCCTCAGTAGCCCCTGAACCAGGCTTCAATGACGACGAGTCCGGCGCGCATATTGTCTTCGGCATTGCAAGGCGGGTTCCTCTTCCGAATAATTTATAGAAGATTGTGAACACCAGGATAGTGTCCGGCTCTGCAAAATAAATTCCACATACCACCGTAGAGAGAATAATATTTACACAAGTTCAATCTACTGATGTATTTTGTGGCGTGACATCACACCACTACCAAGCCTTTACTCGAATTGTTTTTATTGTACCACCTCAGCGCGTTTAGCGAAGCGGTTTCCTTGGCACGTCTTGTCGAAGCAGAGATCGTGTTCCCCTTATTCCGGGATTCCCATCAATACGGACATGGGTAACCCAACCACGCCATTGATTGCGGCGCTTGGGGGATAAGCGAGTTTTATCAGGCCGGTGGGGACGCATGTTTGTGTCCGCCCATATAAGGGGATAAAGATCCAACCCTTTTACATGCGCCTTCTTCCTCCTTGGCTTATCCATCTCCGCGAACTCGAGCTCCAGCACCCAAGTCCGCACATCTCACCTCAACCTCCTCCAACTATGTCCGGAGCGGGAGGCAAGTGGATGGCCTCCTCCGTCACGGAGGGGCAGATCCAGAAGCTGCGCAGCGCCGGATATTTGTCCAGCAACATCGTGCACCGGCTCCCTTACGAGGGAGAGCTCATCCCCACCCCCAGGCCCCATGAGAGGGTAGTATTTCTTCCCCATTTCCTCCGCGGACTGGGCTTCCCACTCCATCCCTTTGTCCGGGGGCTCATGTTCTACTACGGCCTGGATTTCCATGATCTGGCCCCGAATTTCATCCTCAACATCTCGGCGTTTATCGTCGTGTGTGAGGACTTCCTCTGCATCCAGCCCCACTTTGGCTTGTGGCTCAAGACCTTCAGT
Source organism: Triticum dicoccoides (assembly GCF_002162155.2). Classification (NCBI taxonomy): domain Eukaryota; kingdom Viridiplantae; phylum Streptophyta; class Magnoliopsida; order Poales; family Poaceae; genus Triticum; species Triticum dicoccoides. The sequence continues at coordinate 392,804,886 of NC_041381.1, forward strand.
GTCAAGCCGAAGGTTGTGAAGGGCAGCCAAGCGGAGTGCGGAGGCGCCATGGTGGGCAGGATGTCCCACGTTACTTGGCTTGAGGGTACTTTCATGGAAACCATTAAGGGGTGCCAATCGGGGTGGTTCTACATCACCGAGCCGCGTGACGCCGAATGGGCAGCGGCCCCCGAATTCAGATCTGGCATCCCCACACGGCTCACCTCTTGGAAAGAGAGCGGCCAGACATGGGGTGATTCGGAGGAGCTGACCGGACTCCAAGCCTGCGTCCAAAAGCTAGTGGACAAGAAGCTCAAGCTTGTCAACGTAGTCCAGGTCATGCTCATCCGCCGGATCCTCCCATGCCAACGACGGGGCTTCAACATGTGGGAGTTCGATCCGGCGCAGCACCAGACTTTGAGCGGGCTCTTCGACACTACGTACGAAGATGTCTGGAAGGTGTTGTTCAAGGGCGCCGAGGCTCCCGCATCCGCTACCGAAGATCGCGGATTCAGCTCGCAGTGTCCGGCTGACGAGGTAAGCGATTTTGTCCTTTATGGGACGTTTGTTTTCCATAGTTTGACTCTATGCGGGATCTAAACTCCCTTTCCTTTGACATGGCTGGCTGAAGAAGGCCGAACAGACTATCTGTCCGGCCCCATTACCAGAGGACCCAGCGGACGCCCGCTTAACGGGGCTGCTGGCTCCGGCACCCCACGTGGTGCCGGAGAAGAAGGCCAAGAAGAAGGCCACGGGCACTCGGAAGAGTTCCCGTTTTCAGGTGCTATCGGATGATGACTCCGAGGCAGACTCCTCCCACAAAGGCGAGGAGGAGAAAAAGAAAGCCTCTCCCCCAGCGGGGGGAGGGAAGAAAAGGAAGGCCTCCCCAACGAGGGAGGCCGAAGGGTCCAAGAAGGGAAAAACTCTTTCCCCGGACTGCTCTGCCAATGCCAGTGACGACGACGAGGACTGGCCTCCAAGGGCCAAGCCCCTGGCGAGATCGTAAGTATCCGGACTCCCGAATAACATCATGGTTTTCCTTTTTTGCCACGCAATGTCTTTCTAATGCCGCATACAAGCCTGCAGTCCGCCCAAGGATGATCTTCCCACTTCGTCGAGCGGGTCCTTAGGTGCGTCGGATATGGATTCTCTTCCGACCGCCTCCACCCCCCGTGACGCGGATGATGCCGAGGTGGGATCCCGGGAAGGGACCCACCAGGAGGAGGAGGCCCCGGAGGTGTCGCAGGACAACCTCACGGATTTTGCACCGGACTCGGCCCCGGAGCCCATAGTGGCTCCGGAGTCCGGCGGGCGGCCCCTTCGTAAGAAGGGCAAGACCGTGACGCCGGCAGCCTCCGTCCAACCGGAGGCACCGGATAGCTTGCTTGAGGCGCTCAATGGCGCCTCCATCAAAGAGGAACACCGCACTGTTATGAGTGCGGTGATTCAGAAGGTTCAGCTCGCCAAGAGGGGGCTGACCGAAGCCTGCAGCAGCCTTCTAACAGGCTTTGAGGTAAGAATTTTGATGTATGTAAAATAGTACCGCATAGACAGTAGCCCCTGATGCTCGGTTCGGTGTTCAGAAAGAAAAGCCGGACTGAGGATCTAAAAAGATATACGCAGGAGTCATAAAAAATATGTTAATATGGGATTGTAGGCTGCGCTGCTGACCTCTGCCGCATTGACTGTGGAGGTTAATGCTTTGAAGCAAAGCCTCGAGCGGTCCGAGAACGAGCTCGGCCGTGCCAAGAAGCAGCTCGAGGACAAGGAAGGTGAGTAACACCTTATTAAAATTGTACCTTACAAAAAAGGATTTTGGTTGCAAAAAGAATGACAAGGATAACGTGGGTATTGCAGGGGCCACTAACGAGGCGGCTACCCTGAAGGAGGCGGTGGCCGTGGCCGAAGGTAATGCGGCCGCGGAGCGCACCGAGCGAGAGAAGCAGGAGGCGCGGGTGGCGGAGGTACAGCAAGAGCTCCAGGATCTCGTGAAAAAACATGAGAGCCTGGAGCGTGACTCGAAGACTCGAGAGTCTGAGCTTGCAACGGCTCTTGAGAGTGCCAAAGCCGCTAAGGCCGAAGCCTACAAGGCCCTCCAAGAAATCGAGGCGTTGAAGAAAATAGCAGCGGGTAAGGCATTTTTCATGCAAAGTAAGCATGTGAGTGTTAATTACCTATGGCTTACCTGAATTCTGAGCTCTCCAGGAGCGTTCGCAGATCTTCCTCGCAGCGTGTCCGATGCTGCCGCGTTCTACCGGGCCAAGGAGGGGAGCTCGACGGAGAAGGTCTTCTAGTCTCAGTATGCTGAGGCCGGACATCCGGTGCCCCTTAGCGACCAGCTGAAGCAGTTGGTCGAGCTCCACAAGGCGGCCGAACAAGCCATGAAGGGCCTCATTGTTCGGCTGTGGCCGAAGGAGGCCATGCCTGGGAGCTACTTCGGCCTGGTGCGGCGGCTGGTGGATGCGTGTCCATGGGTTGAAGTCATCAAGCACTCCGCCTGTATTGAAGGTGCCCGTCGGGCCCTTGCCCGCGCAAAGGTGCACTGGGGCAAGATGGATGCTCAGAAGCTTGTGACGGACGCGCCACCACAGGGCAAGGAGTATCGTACTCCCGAGATGTATTATAAGACTGTGCTGAAGGGTGCCCGCACTATTGCGGGTGAGTGCTCCAAAGATGTAATATTTGAGTAGACTCGCATTTTGTTATCCTGTGCGCTGAAAACTTAGTTCATATGCGCTAAGCAACGCTTGTTAATTTAAAATATTACCTTCTGTGCGGCTGTTTATCAAATCTGAGAGATGGCAAGTCGTCGGCTTCAGCCCCCATGCCACGAGTGCTGGGGTGTTTGGGATAAACTTGAGCACTCTTGTTCCCATTTTTGGGTCCATCTAGGGAGGCGCTCAACACAGCGAACAAGGCAACCGGACTTATAATGCTTGAACACTCTCACTTAGCCATAGAATTCTATAATTTTAAATTTCGGCGAAGCCCCTAGTCTTCGGAAGGCCGAATTTGGGGCGCTATCCACGCCTGGGCCGGACAAAAGCCGGCTCCTCGCTCTAAGTGGCATAAGTCTTTAGGGACTCGTAGAAAACCTCTCGAACAGCGACCAGCTCTCGCCTCATAATGACGGTCAGTTTTAGCTTTCTCCACTGAGGCGCTCGCCCAGCTCAACTGGGGCGCAATCGTAGTGGTTCTCCCAGTGCTACCTTAGCCGATACAACGGAACGTAAGGTACCAAAACATGGGAGCCGGGCAAACCCAACTATTGACCCAAGACATGATTCGGAGCCGATGCATATAATGCTATAAGTTCGAGGTGCCACACTTGTGAAAGTGTTCGGACTTATCACACCATGATGCGGGAAACATAAGCCCCTGGTGTATTTAGCCATACCAAAATGTACGAATGCAACAGGTCATAAATGAACATATGTATAAGAAAGAAATGCAATTGGAAGCAAAAAGGTGCTGCATTATTTATTCAAGAAAAACTGCTGTAAATGCAGAACAATACAAATGGTGCGATAAGCAAGGGGTGGGACTATTAACCATGTCCCCCTCCAGGGGTAGGCTGCGGAATGGTGCATAAAACAGATTTAATGCTCGTAATGGAGACCACCTGGATATTCGTTGTAGCCTTTCTCCTTCCCTGGCTGTTGCATTGTGAGTTCGGCAGGTCTGCTGCCTGACAGGGCCTCTGACGAACGGAGTCCTGTGGGTAAAAAATAAAAAGGAAAAAAAGAACGACACACTTGAGAGCCCCTGGTGTGGTTGAGCTGCAGTCTGGGCCTATCGTGGTCGTGCCCCTCTCCCCATGCCCATGTTATCTTCAGAGCGTAATGGTGTACGCGAAGGACCTGTCTTGGCATTTTACGGGGGCTGGGGTTGGGGCCGCACTGCTACGCGTGCTCGGAACGTGCCAGGTGGTCTTGTTGCAGGTTACTCCGGGCGCGTTTAGCCGTGTCCGGTCGCTTAACGGCCGGACTCAAGAATTGCCTTAAGAGGCTGCACTGTACTTCTGCCGCGAGAGCTGCTGTGTGTTCCTCCGTTCGGAGAGAGCGTTCAGTGTTTCCGTTGACCGTGATGACTCCTCGAGGGCCTGGCATCTTGAGCTTGAGGTATGCGTAGTGCGGCACCGCGTTCAACTTTGCGAACGTGGTACGTCCGAGTAGAGCATGATAGCCGCTGTGGAACGGAACTATGTCGGAGATTAACTCCTCGCTTCGGAAGTTATCCGGGGATCCGAAGACCACTTCCAGTGTAACTGAGCCTATACAATTGGCTTCTACACTAGGTATGACGCCTTTAAAGGTCGTCTTGGTAGGTTTAATCCTTGAGGGGTCTATGCCCATTTTGTGCACTGTATCCTGATAAAGCAGGTTCAGGCTGCTGCCGCCATCCATCAGGACTCTGGTGAGGTGAAATCCATCGACGATTAGGTCTAAAACCAATGCGGCGAATCCTCCATGGCGGATGCTGGTGGGGTGGTCCCTTCGGTCAAAAGTGATCCGGCAGGAGGACCATGGATTGAACTTCGGGGCAAATGGCTCCATCGCGTATACATCCCTGAGTGCACGCTTCCGCTCCCTTTTGGGTATGTGCGTTGCGTATATCATGTTCACCGTCCGCACCTGTGGGGGGAAACCCTTCTATCCTCTATTGTTTGGCGGTCGGGTCTCTTCCTCGTCATTGCTATGCAGCCCCTTGTCATTGTTTTCGGCAATTAACTTGCCTGCCTGCTTGAATACCCAACAGTCCCTGTTGGTGTGGTTGGCTGGCTTTTCGGGGGTGCCGTGTATCCGGCACGAGCGGTCGAGTATTCGGTCCAAATTGGACGGACCCGGAGTAGTTCTTTTGAATGGCTTTTTCCGCTGACCGGGTTTAGAGCCTCTGAATCTGGCATTGACTGCCGTATCTTCACTATTATAGCCGTTAATGCGGCGTTTGTTTTTGTTGCGACGCGACCTGCCATTACGGTCCTTGATATCCAGACTGCCAGAATTTTTGCTGAGGTTATTGCTGCGTGCTAGCCAGCTGTCCTCACCCGCGCAGAAGCGGGTCATGAGTGATGTGAGGGCTGCCATGGATTTCGGCTTTTCCTGTCCCAGGTGCCGGGCAAGCCACTCGTCGCGGATGTTATGCTTGAAGGCCGCGAGGGCCTCCGCATCCGGACAGTTGACGATTTGGTTTTTCTTGGTTAAGAACCATGTCCAGAATTGTCTAGCCGATTCGTCTGGCTGCTGAATTATGTGGCTTAGGTCATCAGCGTGTGGTGGTCGCACATACATGCCTTAGAAGTTATCGAGGAATGCGGCTTCCAGGTCTTCCCAACTCCCGATTGACTCTGCTAGCAAGCTGTTAAGCCAATGCCAGGCTGGTCCTTTAAGTTTGAGTGGGAGATATTTGATGGCGTGAAGATCGTCACCGCAGGCCATGTGGATGTGGAGGAGATAGTTTTCGATCCAAACCGCGGGGTCTGTTGTGCCATCGTAAGATTCAATATTTACGGGTTTAAACCCTTCGGGGATTTGATGATCCATTACTTCATCTGTGAAGCATAGTGGGTGTGCGGCGCCTCTATACTGGGCGATATCACGACGGAGCTCAAAAGAGCTTTGTCTATTTTGTTCGGCCCGGCCGGACTTACTGTGTCCGGCGCGACGGTTGTCGTTGCGTATCATGGGGCGCCCACGCGATCCATAGATTGATCTTGATTGTCTTGCCTTATCCTCCAATATATCTCGCAAGTCCGGAGCGTTCCCCTGTGGCCTTGTGCTTTTCGAGCGATGCCGGGGTACGGTTCTAGTGAAGGGCCAGGGGCCTCTCTGTCACGACCACGGGGTGGTCGGTCAGCCGTATTGTCTGCTGGTGATGCAGGTTCATACGCCTCCTCCTCTAATCGGGGGAGCAGCTTGCGTTTAGGGTAGCTTTTGGAGGGGCGTTCGAGCTCATGCTCTTCGGCCGCGAGGACTTCAGTCCATCTGTCGGCTAGCAGATCTTGACCAGCTCTAAGTTGTTGCTGCTTTTTCTTGAGGCTGTTTGCCGTGGCCATAAGCCCGTGTTTAAAACGCTCTTGTTCGACGGGATCCTCAGGCACGACGAATTCATCATCGTCGAGGCTTGCCTCGTCTCCGGAGGGAGGCATATAATCCTCTACCTCTTCTTCTGCCGCTCTCTCATGAGGGCTGGCGTTTCCGTCCTCCTACGCTGAATCTTGCTAGAGTGGGTTGTCTTCGGCACTGTCTGGTGTGTTATTATCTCCGGTGCCAGAATCTTCATTCTTGCTGTGGCGGGATTTAGAGCGGCGCCGCTGACGCTGGCGCTTGGGCTGTTTCTTGGAGGGGTCATCCTCCGCTGTTCCTTCGCCATTCCCATCCTTTGGGATATCCACCATGTATATGTCATATGATGAGGTGTCTTTCCAGTGCCCAATAGGTGCTGGTTCTTGGTCGTCTCCGGCATCGTCGTCCATACCGTCGATGTCTTCGGAGTCGAAGTCTAGCATGTCGGTTAGATCGTCGACAGTGGCTAAGTGGGTGGTGGGTGGGCGTTGAATTTCTTCGTCGTCCGCATCCCAACCGTCCTGACCGCATTCCGGCCAGGGCTCTCCTGATAACGAGAGATACTTTAGCGAACTCAAGATGTCGCCGAAAGGTGAGCGTTGAAAGATGTCCGCTGCGGTGAACTCCATGACTGGCGCCCAATCGGATTTGATTGGAGGGGGCGCGGGAGGTTCGGAGTCCGGCAAGGAGTCCGGCACCTCGGAGTCACGAGCTTCATGAGGGACAAGGTCCGTGTTTGGCTCTATCGCCGTAGAGGTTGCAGCCCCGAGGCGGTGTCTAGCCATCCGTCCTCGATCTGCGTAGCCGGCTCCGAATTGAAGATCAGAGCGGGCTCGAGTGCGGCCTCCAGGGTACTATCTGGTTGTAGAGCTAGATCATGCCCGTCGTGACAGTGCGGCGCGCTTGGCTATGGCTCGAATCCATCGAAGATCTAGTCCCCGCGGATGTCAGCCGTGAAGTTCAAACTTCCAAATCTGACCTGACGGCCAGGGGCGTAGCTTTCGATCTGCTCCAGATGGCCAAGCGAATTGGCCCGCAGTGCAAAGCCGCCGAATACGAAGATCTGTCCGGGGAGGAAGGTCTCACCCTGGACTGCATCGTTGATGATGATCAAAGAAGCCATCGAGCCTATCAGTGATGACACAGAGGAACTCTCAATGAAAGCACCAATGTCGGTGTCAAAACCGGCGGATCTCGGGTAGGGGGTCCCGAACTGTGCGTCTAGGCGGATGGTAGCTGGAGACAAGGGACACGATGTTTTACCCAGGTTCAGGCCCTCTTGATGGAGGTAAAACCCTACGTCCTGCTTGATTAATATTGATGATGTGTGTTACAAGAGTAGATCTACCACGAGATCAAGGAGGCTAAACCCTAGAAGCTAGCCTATGGTATGATTGTTGTTCGTCCTACGGACTAAAGCCATCCGGTTTATATAGACACCGGAGAGGGCTAGGGTTACACAGAGTCGGTTACAATGGTAGGAGATCTACATATCCGTATCGCCAAGCTTGCCTTCCACGCCAAGGAAAGTCCCATCCGGACACGGGACGAAGTCTTCAATCTTGTATCTTCATAGTCTTGGAGTCCGGCCGATGATGATAGTTCGGCTATCCGGACACCCCCTAGTCCAGGACTCCCTCAGTGAGTGAACAAATTACTGCGGAGCAATTGATAGAAAAGCGCATAGTTATGACGATATCTAAGGCAATGATCATGAACATAGGTGATACGTCTCCAACGTATCTATAATTTTTGATTGTTCCATGCTATTTTATTACCTGTTTTGAATGATTATGGGCTTTATTATACACTTTTTAATTACTTTTGGGACTAACCTTTTAACGGGAGGCCCAACCCATATTGCTGTTTTATTGTCTGTTTCAGTATTTCGAAGAAAAGGAATATTAAACGGAGTCCAAACGGAATGAAACCTTCGCAACATGATTTTTTGGAAGATTATCATCCTGGAGTCTTGGAGTCCACGTCAGAAGATACTCGAGGAGCCCAGGAGATAGGGGGGCACGCCCCCCTATCTCGTGGACCCCTCTAGCACCCCCCGACCTACTTCTTTCGCCTATATAAGTCTACGTACCCTAAAACCATCGAATATCAAGATAGATCAGGAGTTCCGCCGCCACAAGCCTCTGTAGCCACCAAAAACCTCTCGGGAGCCCGTTCCGGCACCCTGCCGGAGGGGGAACCCATCATTGGTGGCCATCTTCATCATCCCGGCGCTATCCATGACAAGGAGGGAGTAGCTCACCCTCGGGACTAAGGGTATGTACGAGTAGCTATGTGTTTGATCTCTCTCTCTCTCTCTCTCTCTCTCTCTCTCTCGTGTTCTCTCTCGTGTTCCCTCTAAGGCACGATGTTGATGTATCCCGAGCTTTGCTATTATTGTTGGATCTTATGATGTTTCTCCCCCTCTACTCTCTTGTGATGAATTGAGTTTCCCTCTTGAAGTTATCTTATCGGATTGAGTCTTTTGTTTGAGAACACTTGATGTATGTCTTGCCATGCTTATCTGTTGTGACAATGGGATATCACGTGCCACTTGATGTATGTTTTGGTGACCAACTTGCGGGTTCCGCCCATGAACCTATGCATAGGGGTTGGCACACGTTTTCTTGACTCTCCGGTAGAAACTTTGGGGCACTCTTTGAAGTACTTTGTGTTGGTTCGATGAATTTGAGATTGTGTGACGCATATCGTATAATCAAGCCCATGGATACTTGAGGTGACAATGGAGTATCTAGGTGACATTAAGGTTTTGGTTGGTTTGTGTCTTAAGGTGTTATTCTAGTATGAACTCTATGATGGATTGAGTGGAAAGAATAGCTTTATGTTATTTTACTACGAACTCTGGAATAGATAGAACAGAAAGGATAACTTTGAGGTGGTTTCGTACCCTACCATAATCTCTTCGTTTGTTCTCCGCTATTAGTGTCTTTGGAGTGACTCTTTATTGCATGTTGAGGGATTGTTATATGATCTATCTATGTTATTATTGTTGAGAGAACTTGCACTAGTGAAAGTATGAACCTTAGGCCTTGTTTCCTATCATTGCAATACCGTTTACACTCACTTTTACCACTTGTTACCTTGCTGTTTTTATAATTTCAGATTGCAAATACCTTTATCTACCATCCATGTTGCACTTGTATCACAATCTCTTCGCCGAACTAGTGCACCTATACAATTTACCATTGTATTGGGTGTGTTGTGGACACAAGAGACTCTTTGCTATTTGGTTGCAGGGTTGTTTGAGAGAGACCATCTTCATCCTACGCCTCCCACGGATTGATAAACCTTAGGTCATCCACTTGAGGGAAATTTGCTATTGTCCTACAAACCTGTGCACTTGCAGGCCCAACAACATCTACAATAAGAAGGTTGTGTAGTAGACATCAATAGGCATCACGTCCGTGTCAAGTAGACCGAAACAATTCTGCATATACTACTATTACTCCACACATCGACCGCTATCTAGCATGCATCTAGAGTATTAAGGTCATAAAGAACAGAGTAACACATTCAGTAAGATGACATGATGTAGAAGAATTAACTCAAGCAATATGATGAAAAACCCATCTTTTTTTCCTCGATGGCAACAATACAATACGTGCCTTGCTGCCCCTATTGTCACTGGGAAAGGACACCGCAAGATTGAACCAAAAGCTAAGCACTTCTCCCATTGCAAGAAAGATCAATCTAGTAGGCCAAACTAAACCGATAATTTGAAGAGACTTACAAAGATATCAAATCATGCATATAAGAATTCAGAGAAGAACCAAATAATATTCATATAATCTAATGATAAATCCACAATTCATCAGATCTCGGCAAACACACCACAAAAGAATATTACATCGAATAGATCTCCAAGAAAATTGAGGAGAACATGGTACTGAGAATCAAAGAGAGAGAAGAAGCCATCTAGCTACTAGCTATGGACTCGAAGGTCTGTGGTAAACTACTAACGCTTCATTGGAGAGGCAATGGTGTTGATGTAGAAGCCCTTCGTAATCGAATCCCCCTCCGGCAGGATGCCGGAAAAGGTCAATAGATGGGATCTCACGGGTACAAATAGTTGCAGCGGTGGAAACGTGGTTTCATGGCTCTCCTGGATGTTTTAAGGGTATAAGAGTATATATAGGCGAAGGTACTAGCACTAGTGCAGGATGCTGCTAACGCGACACTACGATCAGAGACCCTTCGAGAAACTGTGTGCGATGCAATAATCGCAAACGGTGGTTTAGAAGAACCGTAAAAAATGTCCAAAATGTTTGCGATGACGGAAGCATCAAACACGGTTCAGATTTTAGTTGCGTGTGCAATGCAAGGCATATGGTACAGTTCAATTAACTGTTTGCGATTAGGAGTAACAAAAGAAATAGGAAGTGTAGTGACCAGACCTCAAACAGTCTAGCCTCTGTGCATCAGTGTCATCCCTGGATTGGTATTGCTGACACGCACAGTACTCGAGGATTTATAACAGAGTTTCAATCACACACTTATTACATCAAATGTCTCAAAAGAGAACTCATTACAATAATATGGCTTAAGGCCATCTAAAAACGATAACAACAGAAGGCATGGAAGATAAAGTGAGTCCATAAACTCCAACGGCATAGCGGAGTGAACGACAATGACTATGGCACCTTACTCGTCGTCTAAAAAGTCTGCAACATGATATGTTGTAGCCCGAAATGGGTCAGCACATGGAATATGCTGGCAATGTAACACATAGAGTAATGAACAGATAAAGGCTATCACTACATGCATATATGGCTGGTGGAAAGCTAATTTTTCCCTACAACAAAGTAATAAATTTTATTTAACTATCATTGTGGTTGTTAAACATTGAGAAGGTTCCTCCAACTGAATCCCAATTAAGCAACATCAATTAACCCAATCAAATTAATTTAGAGTGATGACATCCACATGATGATCCAAGAACCAGATACCCAAGATGTCCATAATCGGGGACACGACTAACCATGATTAATTTGTACACTCCGGAGAGGTTTGCACACTTTCCCCACAAGACTCAATCTCCTCCTTTGAATTTCTCGCAGTACATGATGTTTGAGAAACGGATGACCGAGACACAGTCTTTCAGAAACATTAACTCTTTACTCTGGGTAGACAGTACCACCTACATCCCCTACATCTGCTAGTCCACCTCTTCAAGAGCTCACGCAACTTACTCAACTATGCCAGAGCCCATAATGTCTTGTGGCTGCAGACGGAAGTTTCTAGCATGAATAATCTTATGATCCCTTTGAGCCTGGGTGGTGAACCGTAGGATGATCACACAGGTACTCCGGGATATCCTAGGACAACACTGGATTCTCCAGGTGCCCTAACAACCACTGGGTACTCCAGTGTGCCTCAACCAATCCACCCAGATGTGTATTTAAGTAGCCACCTTAAGTTAACCGTTAATTAACAATACTCACATTTGTCATGGATACACTCACCTAATCCACGTCTACAAGCATAGCATAGCAATCCTGAGCATCATCTACTTCCCAAACCCACATGTTAAATCAGATCCTATCCATGCAATGTTTGAGGGTTGTAACTAATGCATAAAAACTGGGTAATAAAGGGTATGATCAAAGTGTTACTTGCCTTGCTGATGATCTGCAAAACCTAGAGACTCGTAGTAGCACGCTTCACACTTCGGGTATTCTATCGCAAACAAACAATAACATACATAAGCACTCAAACTAGAAACACAGGTAAAACTCAAATAAAAGATCTAACTAGAAATTTCAACTGCAGAACTCCGTTTTGCAAAAAGAATCAATCAAACGGAGCAACGAAACTCAAACTACAAAAGAAACAAGATTCGTTTACTAATCTAGACTAAAGTCAAATTTTACAGTACAAAAATCTTGTTCAAGTTGGTTAAACAGAAAGAGGGCTTCGAGGCGAAGATTTAGGCGCTTGTTTCATCTAATTCGGATAAATAAGTGAAAAGATATACTAGAACGAAGATCAGGGTAGAAATCGCGATCGAAAATAATCGCGGAAAACCCTGGAAAATAAAACGAGACGAACAGGATAACAAATGAACGTTCACTGTCTGCGACTAACTGACAAACAACGTTCGTTCAAACGAATGTACGTCCGCTAAATAACTAAACCAAAAAAACCAAACCGATCTATTCTAAAAAACAGATCTAGGTTTCTAAAAAAACAGATCTAGGTTTCTAAAAAAACCCTAACGGTTTAAAAAAATGAAACGACAGCGGCTGCGGCATATACCTCCGGCGAGGCGGGGCGGCGTCGAGGCATCGGCGGGGTGGCGTCGAGGCATCAGCGGGGTGGCATGGCGGGAGGCGTGGGCGGCGTCGGGGCGTCGGCGGGGTGGCGCGGCTCGGCGGCTGGGCGTCGGTGGGAGGGGTGGGCAGCGTCGACGACGGCTAAGCGGCTTCCGGCGGCGGCTTCCGGAGGTGGGGTGCGGTGGGGCGAGGTGGGGCTGCAGGGATGGCAGCGGCGGGGTATTTAAGAGGGGGGGCGGCGCGAGGCTTGGGGAAGGGGGCGCCGGGTCGGGGTCGGCCTCGGGAGGCGTGCCCCGGCCAGACTCGGACACGGCGGCAGCAGGGACTCCCTCCCGCATGGGAGGCGGCGGCGGCGTGGGCGCGGCCCGGCTCGGTTGGGCCTTCGGCCCAGTCGTGCTGCGGAAAGTTTTTTTAAAAAAATCCGCCGAGCAGAAAAAAATCCTCGAAAATTTAAAAAATTCTAAAAATGCCAAAACAAATTTTCACCGTCTAAATGGAATATTTAGAACAAAGTGAACATTTTCTTGGCCTAAAATGCAATTTTCGAAAATGTCCAATTTTTCTAATTCAAATAAAATAGCAAATAAAATAAAATTTGATTTTAGTATTTTTCCTCTAATATTTCTTTTATTTTGGAGAAGTCATATTATCTCCTCTCTTTTATTCTCATATTTGAAATACTCGAAGACAAAAATGATTAAAACCAAAATGATCCTCTTTTCAATATTTGATGAAAGTTCAAATATGAAAATAAATGAAATCCCCAACTCTCAATGTGGGTCCTTGAGTTGCTAAGAATTTCTAGGATCAGCCAAAATGCAATAAAATATGATATGCATGTGATGACCTATGTATAACATTCCAAATTGAAAATTTGGGATGTTACAAACCTACCCCCCTTAAGATGAATATCGCCCTTGAGATTTGGGTTGGCTAGAAAATAGGTGTGGGTGGTCCTTCCGTAGGACTTCCTCTCGTTCCCAGGTGGCTTCATCCTTGGTATGGTGGATCCACTGAACTTTGCAGAACTTGATCACCTTGCTGCGTGTGACTCGGCTGGCAAACTCAAGAATCTTCACTGGTTTCTCCTCGTAAGTCAAATCGCTATCCAGCTGAATCGCTTCCAGTGGCACTGTATCTCTTAGAGGAATATCGACCATCTCTGCATGGCACTTCTTCAACTGGGAAACGTGAAACACATCATGAACTCCTGACAATCCTTCTGGCAATTCCAGCTTGTAAGCAACTTCTCCCATACGTTCCAAAACTTTGTATGGTCCCACAAAATGTGGTGCTAACTTTCCCTTAACTCCAAAATGCTTAACTCCTCGAAGTGGTGACACACAAAGGTATACTCTGTCTCCGACTTCGTAAACCGTCTTCGTGCGTTTAGAATCCGCATAACTCTTCTGCCTGGATTGGGCTACCTTGAGTCTGTCACGAATCAGTTTAACCTTCTCTTCAGACTCCTTCATCAAATCTGGTCCAAACAACTGATGATCTCCAACTTCATCCGACAATAACAGTGTCCTGCACCTCCTTCCGTACAAGACTTCGAAAGGGGCCATTTTCAAACTGGCTTGATAACTGTTGTTGTAAGAGAACTCTGCATACAGCAAATTGTCGTCCCAACTAGATCCATAATCTAGCGCACAAGCTCTCAACATGTCCACTAGAATCTGATTGACTCTCTTGGTCTGTCCATCTGTCTGTTGATGAAAGGTTATACTGAACTATAGCCTAGTACCCAAAGTCTCATGCAACTGATTCCAGAACTTTGAGGTAAACTGGGTTCCTCTATCTGATACTATGGTCCTCGGAACTCCATACAAACATACGATCCTGGTCATGTATATCTTTGCCAAATTTGCACTTGTATAAGTGGTCTTCACTGGGATGAAATGAGCTACTTTCGTCAACCGACCGACTACAACCCATATCGAGTCATAGCCTGAGCGGCTCCTGGGCAGTCCCGTGATAAAGGCCATGCCAAGCTTGTCCCACTTCCATTCGGGTATTGGCAATGGCTGTAGCAATCCTGCTGGCTTCTGATGCTCTGCCTTAATTCTCTGACATACATCACATACAGCTACATACTCAGCAATATCCTTCTTCATTCCGGTCCACCAAAAACTTTCCTTCAAATCCAAATACATCTTGGGGTTTCCTGGGTGAATCGAATATAGTGAATCATGGGCCTCCTGCAGAATCAACTTCCTGATCTCGGGGTCATTAGGCACATATACGCGATCCTCAAACCATAAGGTATTGTGCTCATCCTCACGAAATCCTTTAGCCTTTCGTTTGCTCATCCTTTCCTTTATCTCGGCAATCTCCTTGTCAGTCTTCTGTGCATCTTTGATCTTATCCATCCAAGTAGACTGAATTTCCAATGCTGCTACATAACCTCTCAGAACTATTTCCAAATGTAGCTCACAAAGATCCTCTACTAATTCCTTGGGTAATCCTCCGGTCATGAGCTTATTGACATAACTCTTGCGACTCAATGCATCGAATACTACATTAGCCTTTCCGGGATGATAGTGCAGCTTCATATCATAATCCTTAATGAGCTCCAACCATCTCCTCTGCCTGAGGTTCAACTCCTTCTGCGTGAAGATATACTTCATACTCTTGTGATCCGTGTATACATCACAATGGTTTCCGATGAGAAAATATCTCCAAGTCTTCAACGCATGCACTACGGTTGGTAACTCCAAATCATGTGTAGCATAATTTTGCTCATGAGGTTTAAGCTGTCGTGAGGCAGATGAAACAACTCTTCCCTCCTGCATAAGCATTGCTCCAAGTCCTCAACGGGAAGCATCGCAATACACTTGATAATCCTTACGTTGATCTGGAAGAATCAGCACTGGGGTTGTAACCAAATGTTTCTTCAATTCCTGAAAACTGGCTTCACACTCCTTGGTCCATTTGAACTTGGTGTCCTTCTTCAACAACTCTAGCATGGGATTTGCAATCCTGGAGAAATTCTCAATGAACCTCCGATAATATCCCGCAAGTCCAAGAAAACTCCGGATCTCTCCAACTGATGTGGGTGCTACCCATTTAGTCACAAAAACAACCTTGGTGGGGTCTACTGCTATTCCTTCTCCGGATATAACATGTCCGAGAAATTCAACTTCCTTTAACCGAAACTCACATTTGCTGAACTTGGCATATAACTGGTGTTCCCTAAGCTTCTCAAGAACCAAACGCAAATGTTCCTTATGCTCCTCTTCATTCTTCGAGTAGACTAATATATCATCAATGAACACTACAACGAACTTATCCTAAAACTCCATAAACACCTTGTTCATCACGTTCGTGAAATATGCAGGCGCATTAGTCAGACCAAATGACATAACGGTATACTCATATAGCCCGTACCTTGTGGTAAAAGCTGTCTTAGGTATATCCTTCTCTCGAATCTTCAGCTGGTGGTATCCTAACCGCAAATCGATCCTGGAAAATACCTTAGCTCCTTGCAACTGGTCAAACAAATCATTGATCATCGGCAGTGGGTACTTGTTCTTGATCGTCACCTCATTCAACACACGATAATCAACAACCATCCTTAATGATCCATCCTTCTTCTCCACAAGAAGTCCTAGGGCTCCCCAAGGGTGAAGAGCTTGGTCGAATGTAACCTTTACCCAGTAACTCCTTAATCTACTTCTTAATTTCCTCCAAATCCTGTGCGGGCATCCGATACGGTCTCTTTGATATTGGCCCGGTGCCCGGCAAATGATCAATCAAAAACTCAATGTCTCTATCCGGTGGCATGCCTGGCAACTCCTCTGGAAATACATCAGGGAAATCCTTCACCAATGGTAGTTCCTCCTGTACAACTTCTGATAAGGAATTCACTTGAGTCCTCTTCGGCACATGTCGGGATACATACTTAATCATTCTTCCTTCTGGGGTGGTGAGCATAATTGACTTACTAGCGCAGTCAATGTTCCCTCCATACTTTGATAAACAATCCGTGCCTAATATTACATCTAGTCCTTGTGACTCCAATATTATTAGGTCTGAGGGGAACACGTAGTTACCAATCCTTAATGGTAACCGATCACACCATAGGCTGGCCATATACTCTGCTCCTGGCGAGGTTACTAACATGGGTGACCTAAGGGCTTGGGTTGACATGTGATACTTATCCACAAATCCCCTTGATATGTATGAATACGATGCACCGGTATCGAAAAGAACGATTGCAGTAAATTACTTAACCAAAATCTTACCTATAACTGCATCTGGTTGCGCTTCAACCTCCTCCACGCTAAAGTGGTTCACTTGTCCCCTGTTGAAAGATTTGGGCTTCTTCCTAGAGCTTCCATTGCCATTTCCATTGTTTGCTTCAGAACACTCGGTGGCATAGTGTCCATTCTTCCCGCACTTGAAACAAGTAATGTGACTTAGATCCTTCTTGGCGGGCGTTGCTGGGTTGGAACGATTCTGGCCGTTGCTTCCTCCATTCCCATTCCCATTCTTGGGGCCACTATGGTTATGCGAACTTCCTCCATTGGAATTATGGCCTCCATGGTTATGGTGAATGTGTCCTCCCGAGTTCGCGGTAAAACGGGGTCTCTGCTGAGCTACTGAATTGTACTTCCCTTGTCCGTACTTCCTCTTGCGACTGTCTATCTGCTGCTGCTTCCCTTCAATCATAAGAGCTCTATCTACCAACTCCTGGTAGTTGTTGAAGGTTGCCACCATAAAATGCATGCTTAGCTCATCATTCAGTCCTTCCAGAAACTTCTCCTGCTTAGCGGCATCAGTTGCTACATCATCAGGGGCATAACGTGCTAACTTACTAAACTCATCCACGTACTGGCCCACTGTGTGTCCTGCTTGGCGCAAGTTGCGAAACTCGCGCTTTTTCGTGTTCATAGCCCCTACTGAGACATGGGAAGTGCGGAATGACTGCTGAAACCGATCCCATGTAATAGTGTCAATGGGGTAAGTGGCTGTGAAATTCTCCCACCATGATGCCGCAGGTCCATCAAGCTGGTGTGCGGCAAAACACACTCTCTCCGCATCTATGCATCCTGCAGTAGTCAGCTCCCTTCCAATCTTGCGGAGCCAATCATATGCAACAATTAGCTCGGTGCTAGTAGAGAACACTGGCGGATTCAGCCTTAGGAAATGGGCTAAGTGATCAACAGGTGGTGGTGGTGGTGGGTTGTTTTTGTTGTTGTTGTTGTTGTTGTTGCCTTGGTTCTGATTCTGAACTAATAGCTGCATCAGGGTATTCTGCTACTGGATCAACTGAGTGAGTTCCGGTGGGAAGGCAAATCCATTGTCACGTCTCGGAGGCATCTGTTGGGTTTAGAAAAGGTGAGAAAACAGAATAGAATGAGGTCTAAGGGGAAACACTACCCATATGCACATGAGACAAACACAATCATATCACTTCAATCAATTCAAACAAGGGCATACAATCGGTCTAACTATCATTACAAAAGTGCTCGGACTATACTATATACATGGGAGAATACTACTACTGATATGGTGGTCGACTATAAGTTTTAATCGGTAGAAGACTCCATGATATCCGCTCCAGCTTCATCAACATAGTCATCATCGCTATTGTCGGGGTCTGAATCGGTGTCGTCGATGATGATGTAGTCCTCTGAACAAATGTCCTTGGAATCATTGTCATCTCCTCCTGGCGCGGGGTCTCCCATGAATACTGCTAGATTCCTCGTCAAATCGTCATTCTTATCCACTAGTATCATCATTTCCTCCTCATATCCATCGCGTGCATACTTGAGTTCCTCTTCTAGCTCCGTAATCCTGGTCATTGCCTTCTTCAGATCTACCATGCCTGCGCACATCTGGTTCTCCTGGCAACGAATGTGCTGGTTTAACTCCTGGATGAAAGCTGCAATGGACCTGTCCCTCATGGTGTTGATAATCTCCCATTGCTCATGTTGGCGCCCACATATCTGGTAGATAGTGTCCTCGAGATCCTTGTGGTAAACTTATCCAATGCGTCCCATAGCGATGTGGGCTGCCATGCTCTTTCGTAGACTCCAGGTTGGCGCATCAAAGGAAAACTCTATGGGCATAGTGACTGGCATGAACGTCCTTCCTGGAACTTGAACTCGAATCATCCAATGCTCCTCTTCTGGTAAAGTGGTGATGTAGGTCCCAGTGAAGCTTGGTATTCCGATGTTTAGGTACCTAGTAACTTCCTTCAAGTGTCGTCCAAAGGAGTGCCTTCATCCGGTTGTGTAAACTTGTTCCTTGAGTCCGCCATCCTATAAAGTAGAAAAGGGAGAGGAGTCAGAAACGAGTAGAGAAGAGTGACCTATGGTTTTAGCTTAGTGGTCGTGTCCTACAGTCAGCATGTGCTCTGATACCATCTTGTAGCGACCAGACCTCAAACAGTCTAGCCTATGTGCATCAGTGTCATCCCTGGATCGGTAATGCTGACATGCACAGTACTCGAGGATTTATAATAGAGTTTCAATCACACACTTATTACATCCAATATCTCAAAAGAGAACTCATTACAATAATATGGCTTAAGGCCATCTAAATACGATAACAGCAGAAGACTTGGAAGATAAAGTGAGTCCATCAACTCCAACGGCATAGCTGAGTGAATGACAGCATCCTATGGCACCTTACTCGTCGTCTGAAAAGTCTGCAACATGATATGTTGCAGCCCGAAACGGGTCAGCACATGGAATATGCTGGCAATGTAACACATAGAGTAATGAATAGATAAATGTTATCACTACATGCATATATGGCTGATGGAAAGCTCTATGGTTACAATTTTGCATAAAGCCAATTTTTCCCTACAACAAAGGAATAAATTTTATTTAACTATCATGGTGGTTGTTAAACATTGAGAAGGTTCCTCCAACTCAATCCCAATTAAGCAACATCAATTAACCCAATCAAATTAATTTAGAGTGATGAGATCCACATGATAATCCAGGAACCAGATACTCAAGATGTCCATAACCGGGGACACGGCTAACCATGATTAGTTTGTACACTCTGCAGAGGTTTGCGCACTTTTCCCCACAAGACTCGATCTCCTCCTTTGAATTTCTCGCACTACATGATGTTTGAGAAATGGATGACCGAGACATAGTCTTTCAGAAACATTACCTCTTTACTCTAGGTAGATAGTACCACCTACATCCCCTACATCTGCTAGTCCACCTCGTCAAGAGCTCATGCAACTTACTCAACTATGCCAGAGCCCATAATGGCTTGTGGCTACACACGGAAGTTTCCAGCATGAATAATCTTATGATCCCTTTGAGCCTGGGTGGTGAACCGTAGGATGATCACACGGGTACTCCGGGATACCCTAGGACAACACTGGATTCTCCAGGTGCCCTGACAACCACTGGGTACTCCAGGGTGCCTCAACCAATCCACCCAGATGTGTATTTAAGTAGCCACCTTAAGTTAACCATTAATTAACAATACTCACATCTGTCATGGATACACTCACCCAATCCACGTCTACGAGCATAGCATAGCAATCCTAAGCATAATGTAGAAGTAACTCCCAAGGGTTGTTAATAAAAAGGGCAATAGGTTCTACCTCATCATCTACTTCCCAAACCCACATGTTAAATGAGATCCTAACCATGCAATGTTTGAGGGTTGTAACTAATGCATAAAAACTGGGTAATAAAGGGTATGATCAAAGTGTTACTTGCCTTGCTGATGATCTGCAAAACCTAGAGACTCGTAGCAGCACGCTTCGCACTCCATGTATTCTATCACAAACAAACAATAACATACATAAGCACTGAAACTAGAAACATGGGTAAAACTCAAGTGAAAGATCTAATTAGAAAGTTCAACTGAAGAACTCTGGTTTGCAAAAAGAATCAAATCAAACAGAGCAACGGAACTCAAACTACGAAAGACACAAGATTCATTTACTAATCTAGACTAAAGTCAAATATTACAGTACAAACATCTTGTTCAAGTTGGTTAAACAGAAAGAGGGCTTCGAGACAAAGATTTAGGTGTTTGTTTCATCTTATTCGGATATACGAGCGAAAAGATATACTAGAACGAAGATCAGGGCAGAAATCGCGATCGAAAATAATCGCGGAAAAACCCTGGAAAACAAAACGAGACGAACAGGCTAACGAATGAATGTTTGCTGTCTACTACTAACTGACGAACAAAGTTTGTTAAAATGAACATACGGACAAACGTCCGCTAAATAACTAAATCGAAAAAACCAAACCGATCTATTCTAAAAAAACAGATCTAGGTTTCTAAAAAAACCGAACGGTTTTAAAAAACCAAAATGGCGGCGGCAACGGCATATACCTCCGGTGAGGCGGGGCGGCGTCGGGGCATTGGCGTGGTGGCGCGGCTCGGCGCCGGGACGTCGTTGGGAGGCGCGGGCAGCGTCGGGGTGTCGGCAGGGTTGCGCGGCTCGGCGACGGGGCGTCGG
>NC_041381.1:392825907-392837892 GCF_002162155.2 Triticum dicoccoides
TTCCGGCGGCGGGATGCGGTGTGGCGAGGTGGGGCTGCGGGGGTGGCGGCGGCGGGGTATATAAGAGGGGGGGGGGCGAGGCTTGCGGAAGGGGGCGCCGGGTCGGGGTCGGCCTTGGGAGGCGTGCGCCGGCCAGACTCGTCGCGGCGGCGGCCGGGACTCCCTCCCGCATGGGAGTCGGCGGTGGCACGGGCACGGCCGAAACTTTTTTTTAAAAAAAATCTGCTGAACAGAAAAAAAAGTCCTAGATTTTTTTTAAAAAAAAATCTAAAAACGCCAAAACAAGTTTTTACCATCTAAATGGAATATTTAGAACAAAGTGAACATTTTCTTGGCCTAAAATGCAATTTTTGAAAACGTGCAATTTTTCTAATTAAAATAAAATAGCAATAAAATTCCAAATAAAATAAAATTTGATTTTAATTTTTTTCCTCCAATATTTCTTTTATTTTGGAGAAGTCATATTATCTCCTCTCTTTTATTCTCACATTTGAAATACTCGGAGACAAAAATGATTAAAACCAAAATGATCCTCTTTTCAATATTTGACAAAAGTTCAAATATGAAAATAAACGATATCCCCAACTCTCTCCGTGGGACCTTGAGTTGCTTAGAATTTCTAGGATCAACCAAAATGCAATAAAATATGATATGCATATGATGACCTATGTATAACATTCCAAATTGAATATTTGGGATGTTACAAGCATCCAAATGAAGGCGTGTGCGATACACAACATACGGTTCACTAGGATGAATTGTTTGTGATTACGCAACACAAAAGAAACGGCCAGCCAGATCAAGGTGTGTGCGATATACACCATGCGGTTCACTTGGATGAACTGTTTGTGTTGAGACAAGCGAACATAAATGGTTCAATATAATAAGATGTGTGTGATACGCGACAAACATGTCTGTAATCAGAAATGTGTGCGAAGACCGATAGTAACACAAACGATTGCTTCTAATAAGACGTATGTGATATGCTCTGTCTACACAACATGTATTGGCCACTAGAGGACGGGCGGTCATCCGATACGCCATAAGGATGTGAAGAGGCATCCTATTTCAGCAAGGACTAGTTGTTCCCCCAGTAGCTCATCTAAGAGAACTCTCAAGTTAAGTGTGCTCAGGCTGGAGCAACCATGGGATGGGTGACTGGATGGGAAGTTGTGTTGATGTTAAATTAGCTGATAGGATGGGTCATTTCGGTTATCAAATGACTGAAATGCCCCATTCCCTCAACTAATTTAACCTCGAGGTCCTTGTTTTTTATTTTTATTTTATTTTTTAACATATGTTAAAGAAGGTCTACCACATTACTTTTTGACAATGTGTATACGTGGCATACAGTTGATCTACCCAACCTGTTTGCTAGTGTACAACTGTTTGTGATTGATGAATTCATCACCGATGGGTTCCCTAGTGTTGTCTGTGTTCATCTCATCATGTGTACATGTCCTTGCATCCTTCTCTCGCACGTCTTGTCACCCCACTGCCGCAGATGTTCGAGCGCAAGATTGAGCAGCGCACAGGGGCATTCTTTAGGCCAAACGGTGCTAAGCCCGTTCCCGCGCAACCGCGCCGGTTTCCGAGCAAGCTTCCTGCCCGTCTCAGCGAAATCCCCCAAAATCCCAATGCTTATCAGCCTACTATATAAACCCTCACAGCCGGCGAGTCCTGCGTCGCATTTTCCCCTCCCTCCCTGTAGCTTATCTCGTCTGCTTCTCCCAAAATTAGCAATGTCACCGGACAGTCGTCGTCGCTCAGCCACTCCGCCGTCATCAGAGCACAGCTCCAGCTGGGAGACTACACCGCGGCGGCGGCGTAGTCCCCGGCGTATTATAGTGCGCGGCATCCCAGTTGGGTGTGCACGGAATACGCACCACATGCTCGGCCGCCGGTGCCCATCGGCAGCTGTTGCCGGCCGCCTTGCCGCCACAACTCTGTCAAAAGCCAGGGCCATTACCCGCTCCGCCGCCATGGCCATCACCCCACTGCCGGCCACCGTGGCCATCACCCTCTCCGCCACCGCGGCCCGAAGGCGGGAGGTGGTGGTCATGGCCGCCACCCCATCATCGTCTGTCGTGGCCTCTAGCCCATCGTCGACCGTCGGGATCATCACCCGCTCCGCCACCACCGCCCGCAGGAGGGAGGCAGAGGTGGAGGCCCGCACATGCGGCAGCGACCTTGCGCGCTACATCGAGTTCCTGTGGGAGGAGGAGGAGCGCCTCATCGAGCACGCAAAGAGCCTTACCGCCGCCGTGGCCACGGCACATGCCGATGCAGAGGCGAGGAATCAAGAGATCTACGAGGAGAACCACCGCTTCGAGAGGGGTCGTCTGGAGTGGCAGAGGGCGTTCGAAGTGAGCGTCGCTGAAGGTGCAGCAGCGGCAGGCACCTATTGCAGTTGTCCAGTTCGTCGGTAGCCTCCTCCTCCTCTTCCTCTTACTGAGCGTGTTTGGCAGAGGAGAGGCTACCGGAAGTAGTACAAAGCCCCTCCATAGTAGTATTAAGGGGATATTTTGTTCAGTTCATCTGACTATAGATGTGGTGGATTTGTAGAACGTACTTAAAATTAGCTAGTATATATAGTTGAACTAGCTATTTCAGTATGTGGTTGGCAACAATTGGGGGAAAGTTTGGTCGGTTCAGCTGTAAAGTTCAACTGTTTGTATAAATTAAGCACGACTGCTTAATTTATGAATGAAATCTATTCTTAATTACTGAATTTTAGTTGCAAAAAATAGATAGTACTAGTGATTTTTAGCTACATATTTTGACAAACTACAGTGTTACAAGGATTGCCAAATGGCAATGTTACTAGATCAACAAATGCCAATCTTTCCAGTTTGACAAATGGCAATATACCCAATATGACAGATGCAAATCTTGCCAAATTGTCTGTACGTGGTTGCACATGGATCATCCAAAAAAACCGTTTGCGTTGAAGGGAAGCAGTCAGTGTACATACGGGTGTTCTATCTAAAACGTTTGTGATGTTAGAGTGGCAGCTAGTTGTTTCAAAATGCCTTTGTTGACTGTTATTCGAGTGCGCCATCTCTCAAAATGGACACAAAAATTACCACAACATGTCGGGTGCCATTCCATGATAGCATGCCAAGTTTGATGAATTTCAAACGAGTTTTGGATTTACTAGAATTTAAAAACAAAGTATCACAGCATTTTGCCGGCAGTAAATAGTGCTGGTGTTTGAAATTCATTCCCATTTCTTGCATGGGACCTAAGCATGCACCCAAGGACACATATTTGATTTTTCAACCAATTTATATGCACCCGAGTTTGTGCATGTAGTTCAAATTTGAATTATGCACATAAAATGCCTAGAAAACCCAGATAATATATAAAAAACGAACCCCGAAAAATTCCAAAATTGAACGCAACACTCCTGTTGTTCTATGTTGACACTAGAGAAATTTTGAAAGCAATAATAGGCAACGGGTATCATTTCGTCCCCAAAGGTGGCACGTTCCCTACCGAAACCATCAAGCTTGTTGTGAGAAGGTCTGGTTTGCGAGAAGCTTATACCCAAACCTGCCCCAAATGGGACAAAAATTTTACCATGGCATGTCAGGTCCCATTCCATGATAGCATGCCAGGTTTCATGAATTTCAGACGAGTTTTGGATTTACTAGAATTTAAAAACCAGGTATCTCAATGTTTGCGACCGAGTGATGGTGGTAGAGTGTTTGACATTCATTCCCATTTCTTGCATGGGACCTAAACATGCAACCAAGGAGGCAGATTTGAATTTTCAACCAATTTATATGCATTAATTAGAGCATGTGCATGTAGTTCAAATTTGAATTATGCACATAAATGCATTGAAAGGTTAATTAATGCATAAAAATGTCCTAACAAACCCCAAAAAATTTCAAAATTTAACACAACACTCCTGTTGTTCTATATGTTAACACTAGAGCAAAAATTGAAATCAAGAAGACGCAACGGATATCGTTTCATCCCGAAAGGTGAAATGTTCCCTACTGTAACCATGAGGCTTGTTGCGACAAGCTCTTGTTTGTGAGAAGCTTATACCCCAACCTGCCCCAAATGGGACAATATTTTTACCACTGCATGTTGCTGCCGTTCCGTGATAGCATGTCAAGTTTCATGAATTTCAGATGAGTTTTCGATTTACTAGAATTTTAAAACCATGTATCTCAATGTTAGCAGCCGAGCGACGGTGGCAAAGGTGTTTGACATTCATTCCAATTTCTTGCATGGGACCTAAGGTTGCAACCAAGGACACACATTTGATATCTCAACCCGTTTATATGCACTGGAGCATGTGCATGTAGTTCAAATTTGAATTATGCAAATGAATGCATAGAAAACTCAGTTAATGTATAAAAATGTCCACACAAACCCCAAAATATCCCAAAAAATTGCAAACACTCATGTTGTTCTATGTTGACACGAGAAAAATTTTGAAACTAAGAAGATGCAACAAATATCATTTCATCCCCCAAGGTGTCACGTTCCCTACCAAAACCATCATGCTTGCTGTGAGAGAAGCTCTGGTTTGCGTGAAGCTTATACCATAACCTGGCCCAAATGGGACAATATTTTTTTACCCCAGCATCTTGATGCCATTCCATGATAGCATGCCAAGGTTCATGAATTTCAAACGAGTTTTGTATTTACTAGAATTACAAAAGCAAGCACCTCAATGTTTGCCGGAGAGCCACGGTGCAGTGGTGTTTGAAATTCATCCCCATTTCTTCTATGGGACATAAGCATCAACCCATGGACACATATATCATTTTACAACCCATTTTGGTGCACCGGAGCATGTGCATGTGGTTTAATTTTGAATTGTGCTGAAATGCCTAGAAAACCAAGTTACCGTATACAAATGTCCAAACGAACCCTGAATAATTCCAAATGTTTTGACGACACACCTATAGTGGCATGTTCACTACAGATAGAAGTTCTAGCAATTCAAACACATCCTTTGCAGCTGTGACCACATTATGTAATTCAAATCAAGATCAAAAATCAAGTAGATCCCACACAGTTTATTATCACCAACCGTGTGAGATGTAGTACAAAATATCCTGGAGCACCGTCAGTGTATAGTACACCTATGGCTTATGCGAGAAGGTTTGTCGGCTACAGTCCACAGCCGGCGTGTCAAGCACACTAACTCGCTCCCCAAATATCATTTCACTGTTCAATCATCACTGGTGAAAGATGGGGACGTGGACCCGCGTCCCGAGGGCAACTTCGGTGGCCCACTTCGGCGAGAGCACGACCGCAGCCTCCAGGTGCGTGCTAACAAGCTTCGTGAGGGCAACTGGAATCTGCGATCGGGCGGCAGGCAGCCCAAACGGCCGCTGTTGCTTCTCAAGCGGCGGCAGCAACATCTGCCTCACGGATAGCAACTGGGGAGAGCGGCACAGCAGTTGTCCGTTCCGCAGCGGCAGCCTTAGCCCTGATGGAGGCCGCCCAGGACCATGTCGAGGCCGCCCACGCCCAGCTCGTGGCGGTCACCGCACAAATCGAAAGAAGCTTCTCCGACAACGGTCGGCAACCCACGGCCAAAGAGTTGGCAATCACCGAGAGCATTTGATTAGCCATCCGTTCCTGTGCGACATACCTTGCCACGACGGAGCCTGTCAAAGCCGAGATGGCGGCCGCCCACGCCCAGCTCGTGGCGGCCTTTTCCAAAGAGATGGCTGACTCGAATGGCGAGATACTTGCCGAGTATGGTGTGATGGATGCCATGGAGCCCCTTCCCCAGTCGACCGTCGGGCGCGAGCTAGACATGCAGGAGGCGGTGGAGATTGACGAGCACCAGCCATACTAGTACTCTTTGGTTTTTTTAATTAAGAATGCCGATCTTTAATTTGTTAGAGTAATGTTTAGGCCAGCTAGCCCTGTTTAATTGCTGAACTTGCTCGATTAAGAAGTGTGGGTGTGTTGTAGTCTCCTTTGTGTACCCAAATTATGCGATGACATGGATGAGCACTATAACTAGGGAAATTGGAACCAAAAATTTTAACGTTCAAACTCATCGCACACGGGTTAAGCTATCTGAATCGTTTGTGATGTTCACATATCGTACAAAGTTCTGAATAAGGGACCGTGTGTGATGACACTTTGCGTGCCAGTTTTTTCGCCGAAGCGATTCCAAATTTTCGGCTTCCGCGGAAATATCTACCTCCCCCCCGCACCCTCCCTTACCAAAAGCCACATTTCCATGTTTCCGTATTCCTTTCCAAGTTGAAACCTTCACTCCTTGCTTGCAACGCCGCCCCCCTCGCCGATGACCCTCCTTCATGCTGCCCGGCCTCGCCTATCGATACGTCTCCAACGTATCTAGTTTTCCAAACATTTTTACCCTTGTTTTGGACTCTAACTTGCATGATTTGAATGAAACTAACCCGGACTGACACTGCTTTCAGCAGAACTGCCATGATGTTTTTTTATGTGTAGAAAACAAAGTTCTCGGAATGACTTGAAAATCCACGGAGGCAACTTTTGGAAAATATAAAAAATACTGGCGAAAGAATCAAGACTAGGGGGCCCACACCCTATCCACGAGGGTGGGGGGTGTGCCCACCCCCCTGGGCACGCCCCCTTGTCTCGTGGGCCCCCTGAAGCTCCACCGACCTCAACTCCACCTCCATATATTCCATTTCGCGGAGAAAAAATCAGAGAGAAAGTTTCATTGCGTTTTACGATACAGAGCCGCCGCCAAGCCCTAATCTCTCTCTGGAGGGCTGATCTGGAGTCCGTTCGGGGCTCCGGAGAGGGGGATTCGTTGCCGTCATCATCATCAACCATCCTCCATCACCAATTTCATGATGCTCACTGCCGCGCGTGAGTAATTCCATCATAGGCTTGCTGGACGGTGATGGGTTGGATGAGATTTACCATGTAATCAAGTTAATTTTGTTATGGTTTGATCCCTAGTATCCACTATGTTCTGAGATTGATGTTGCTATGACTTTGCTATGCTTAATGCTTGTCACTAGGGCCCGAGTGCCATGATTTCAGATATGAACCTATTATGTTTTCATGAATATATGTGAGTTCTTGATCCTATCTTACACCTATTATGTGTTATGATCCGACAACCCTGAAGTGATAATAATCGGGATACTTCTCGGTGATGACCATAGTTTGATGAGTTCATGTATTCACTATGTGCTAATGCTTTGTTCCGGTTCTCTATTAAAAGGAGGCCTTAATATCCCTTAGTTTCCGCTAGGACCCCACTGCCACGGGAGGGTAGGACAAAAGATGTCATGCAAGTTCTTTTCCATAAGCACGTATGACTATATTCGGAATACATGCCTACATTACATTGATGAAGTGGAGCTAGTTCTGTGTCACCCTATGTTACAGCTATTACATGAGGAAGCGCATCCGACATAATTATCCATCACTGATCCAATGCCTACGAGCTTTTCACATCTTGTGCTTTGCTTATTTACTTTTCCGTTGCTACTGTTACAATTACAACAAAACTATTATCTTTACTTTTGCCACTGTTACCATTACTATCATACTACTTTGCTACTAAATACTTTGCTGCAGATACTAAGTTATCCAGCTGTGGTTGAATTGACAACTCAACAGCTAATACTTAGGAATATTCTTTGGCTCCCCTCGTGTCGAATCGATAAATTTGGGTTGAATACTTTACCCTCGAAAGCGGTTGGGATCCCCTACACTTGTGGGTTATCAAGACTAATTTCTGGCACCGTTGCCGGGGAGCATAGCTGTATTCTTTGAGTCAGTTGGGATTTATATCTGTTGATCACTATGAGGAACTTGAAAGACGAAAGAACCAAGATTTTTTCCCTCAACTACGAGGGGACGTAAGGAACTGCCATCTAGCTCTGCACTAGATTCTCCTTCTGTTTTGAGTAAGCTTGCGACACCTAAACCTGCTACTGCTATGAATTCTGATATGTCGCATGTTATTGATGATGCCACTTCTTCTATGCATGATACTTATGATGAAACTACTTTTGTGCATGATACTACTTTGCCATTAGGTGAATTTCTTGATGAACAACTTGCTAGGGTTAGAGAGAATGAAATTATTGAAGATGCTATTACTGATGATAGTGATGATGAAAGTTCTCCCCCTGATTATGAATTACCTGTTGTTCCTGAGGGTTATGTTATGGAAGAGGAAACTTGGTTTATTGATAGGCACCACAATTAGTAACATTCCTTAGGGAAGGCTTTAGGTGAAATCTATACCAAGATAACTCCAAAGAAGAGATTGATGGATTTAAAATACCTTATTCTTGACAACATGTGAATCACGAAACCTGAATGGAAATTGCCAAGAATGATATAACACCACCTCAAAAGCTAAGGTAGAAAGACTTGCACTTCGAAATGCAAGAAGAAGAATACTTGAACTCCCCAAAACAAAACGTGTGTTGAACAACATGTTTATTTTAGAGTATAGCTTGGCAGGTCATAACTTCGAGAGAAATCTTGACGAACAATTGAAGAATGAAAGGAATCCTTGATGAACCACCATGTAGAGCCTCCATGGAGAACTCCGGTAATAAAAGGATGGTAGAAATAAAGAGAGGTTGAAAACACAAGGTGAAGCCTTGCAATGCTTTAGATGGAGCTTTGCGATGATAATGCGGAAAACTTGGAACTCCAGAAAAGAAAAGATGAAGCATCTCGAACCGAGAAATGTGACATGATGAATAACTCTGGAAAGAACAAACTAGATCACTTGGATGAAACAATAATAAGAATTACGTTATGCGTATCCTTCACCAATTTAAATTGATGACAAGCAACGGATTTGGCATACTACTTATTCTTCTTGAGGGATTAAGGATAGAGATAGCGCAAACTTGAGAAGGTATTGATGGAACCATCGGTGGGATTTGGAAACAACGAATGAATTGATATGATAACAAAGGAAGTGAACTCTTGAACGAACCACCGTAAAAATTGGAAAAGAGAGTAGCAAGGGCACAATTCACTGGAAAGAATTTGAAAACGAATGAAGATACTTGAAGGGATTTAGATACATGAGAACGAATAGAAAATAAACTGATTAGAGGATATTTGAATGATTCACCGGTAAGATTTGGAGAATGATAGCTACACGCTGAGAATGAAGAATTATGACATGATGGCCTTCGGAGGAAAGAAATGGAAACAACTCATGAAATGCTCCGGATGGTAAGAAAATAATTCTCACAATCGAAAACAATTATGAGAGGATGGCATCAAGCTTGAACTACGCCTCTTTGGAAGAACGGGTAAGGATTTAAGAGGAACTCTTCTTCGGTCTTCAAAATCCGAGAATGACGACGAGAAACACCACCATGAATTGTTGAGATACTCCGGCAGAATGAAAAAAAAGAGGTTGAACCAACAATGAAAAGTAATTTGAAATCGATCTTGGAAAAAATCTGACCGATGAAATTCATTCTTACGTCAAACTTTGAAAAAAATTTGGGAATGGCTCCGGGAAAATTAGAAGAGTCAGGTAAGATCCTGGGAAAAGAAATGTGGGTTAGGGCCCACTCAAAAGAAAACACCGTTGAACAATTTTAAAGAGAGGTTGCACCTGTTGAATTAAATGGCTTGAATGAGATAACAACCTCGAAATATCTTGAACGGATTGAGAATGGAAACAAAAGTCTTGTGAGATATCTTCAGCACTCCAGAACAAATGGATAGGAAGAAGTGAATGATTAAGAGGTGCATCGGCATGAGAAAGCATTAGAAACGAGGAAAGGAATATGATGAATATCGAAAGCTTGAATTGGATCCACCGGAGAAGAAACAACAATGAAGGATGATGAACTTGAAATTGTTGAGCATCTTCATGGAAAATCACCGGATAAGAACATTGAAAGAAAAGAATGAAGAGACTTCCCACAAATAAAAGGATACATGATTAAGAAATCTGAGACCTTGAAGAAAAAGGGTGGGAGGGCGGGAAAACAAAGGCAACTTGGGGATGGACGAAACGGATACCGTTGAGAAAACTTAGAATTGATCTCACAAATGTTGAAATGATCGGATCCACTTGAAGAGAAGCACACCGGTTGGAAAGAATTGACATGACAATCTTGATGATCAAAAGGATTAGTACTCCCATAGAAATATGAGAACACCGCTTGAAAGGTATGGAATCAACAATTGAGATTGAAGCAACTCAAATACCACAACTCAAAACAAAACAAAGGATTGGCTTGCAGAAATAAGCCGAAACAAATACATATGATAGAGATTTACCCAATCCCATATCAGGCATATGTCAGAAAGATATTCTAGGAGCTACTTGAATTCCCACCTATAAACTCCCGAAACTTTCTAGTTATGCAATCTGGTGTTGGGGATACAGGGGAAGCAATATATCTCACCCAAACTAACAATCCCTACATCCAGCTGTATCCATCCGTCAACACATAACCAAGAAAACTCTGGAAATCATGTACCTCAACCTTCGAAAAGCATCCCTTATACGAGCTATGGCAATACTCCCGAACTCCCCAGTACTAGGTGGCGTCGAGGTTATCTCACCAACAACTGCATAAAAGATATTTTTGATGTCGGCAAAAACTCAGGTATTCCAGAACTGCAACAATAAAATTGTGACGACAACACCTTGGAGCTCAACTCCCTGGGACACTGCCACAACCCCTAAATGTCAGGAGGCACCAAGAACAATGTTCTTGTCACAAGACTATCGAAACGATCCCAAGATACCCGCGTGATCCTAAAAAAATTGTGAAAATTGAGGAGAGGAAAGACAAAACATCTACGTCAGGAGACCTCACGAGAGCGACGAAGGGAGTGAGGAGTAAAAAGAATCCTACTCTCCGATATATATAATCCTAAGACTCAAAACATTTTTGTTCTAGACTCAACAACGGCCAACAATCAAGGGGGCTCCTATGGTCGGTCGAGGCTCTAATACCAACTTGTAACGCCCAAGATGCGACCCTATCCTAAAGGAACTCGAAGATCCCACCAAGGATAGAAGCGCATCTTGAAGACGCTTTTGCAAGGCGGATATCATTACATCAAACCATTACATAATAGTTGGGGATACATACATAAGGCACAAACGCCCCAAGAATACATCAACATCATACAAGAGATCAACATCCTACTATGGATGGTACACAAACAGAAACTCAAACAATATCCACCCTACTAGCCCAGGCTGCTGACCTAGAACCTATCCCCTGATCAAAGAAGAAGTATAAGAAGAACTCCAAAACAAGTAAACATCGCTCTCGCGTCATGATCATCGCATAACCTGCACCTGCAACTGTTGTTTTAGTAATCTGTGAGCCATGAGGACTCAGCAATCCCATTACCATGGGTATCAAGACTAGCAAATCTTAATGGGTATGGAATGGATAAATGGTGAGGTTGCAGCAGCGACTAAGCATATATGGTGGCTAACATACGCAAATAAGAGCGAGAAGAGAAGCAACGGAACGGTCGTGAAGCTAGCAATGATCAAGAAGTGATCCTGAATTCTTACTTACGTCAAACATAACCCAAAACTGTGTTCACTTCCCGAACTCCGTGAAAAGA
This sequence comes from Triticum dicoccoides, assembly GCF_002162155.2. Lineage (NCBI taxonomy): Eukaryota > Viridiplantae > Streptophyta > Magnoliopsida > Poales > Poaceae > Triticum > Triticum dicoccoides. The sequence goes on from NC_041381.1 coordinate 392,837,485, forward strand.
GACAATCACGGCTACACACGCGGTTGATGCGTTTTAATTCGAATCTGGTGTCAAGTTATCTACAACCGGACATTAACAAATTCCCATCTGCCACATAACCGCGGGCACGACTTTTGAAGGATAATAACCTGCAGGGGTGTCCCAACTTAGCCCATCACAAGCTCTCATGGTCAACGAAGGATATTCCTTCTCCCAGGAAGACCCGATCAGTCTCGGAATCACGGTTTACAAGACATTTCGACAATGGTAAAACAAGACCAGCAAGACCACCGACTATGCCGACAAATCCCGATAGGAGCTGCACATATCTCGTTCTTAGGGCACACCGGATGAGAGAAGCGTACAGGTACCAACGTAACCCAAGTTGCCAAGGGACGGTCCCGCACGGTGCTCTAGTTTGGACCAACA
>NC_041381.1:392838098-392864572 GCF_002162155.2 Triticum dicoccoides
GGGGTAAATAAAGATGACCCCCGGGCTCGCAAAAACCCAAGGGAAAAAGGCTTAGGTGGCAAATGGTAAAACCAAGGTTGGGCCTTGCTGGAGGAGTTTTATTCAAAGCGAACTGTCAAGGGGGTCCCATAAATCACCCAACCGCATAAGTAACGCAAAATCAAGGAACATAACACCGGTATGACGGAAACTAGGGCGGCAAGAGTGGAACAAAACACCAGGCATAAGGCCGAGCCTTCCACCCTTTACCAAGTATATATGTGCATTAATTAAATAAGAGATATTGTGATATCCCAACATAATCCTATCCATCATGGAGCAATCTTCAACTTCACCTGCAACTAACAACGCTATAAGAGGGGCTGAGCAAAGCGGTAACATAGCCAAGCAATGGTTTGCTAGGAAGGGTGTAAAGGTTAGAGGCTGACATGGCAATTTGGGAGGTTTGAAGAGCAAGTGATAGGTAGCACAACATAGCAATAGAGCGAAGCAACTAGCATAGCAATGATAGTAGTGAGATCTAGGGTGACGGTCATCTTGCCTGAAATCCCGCAAGGAAGAAGAACGAGTCCATGAAGAAGATGAACGGTTGAAGATGAACCAAGCGTAGACGAGCGAATCCTCACGATCGCAACGAAACAGGAACTAACGAGAAGGAGCACAACGGGAAAGAAGGAAACAACATGGTAAACAACCAAGCATAATCATGGCATGAGGCACAATCAAGTATGATGCATGTCTGGTTTAATGAGGCATGACAAAGTGCAACAAGCAATACTACAAGTTAAGTGGAGCTCAGTATGCAACGAGTTGCATATTGACAAAACACCACATTGACAAATTTAGTTTAATCTCGTTTAAGCTACCAAACAATATTAAATGTTTTTAAACATGGCAAGAGGTGAAACATAATTAAGCTACCTATCTAGGCAAGTTTATATGACACCGAAACAACAAACAACAATTCCGGAAAATCCTCATATGGATATTTCGTATTTGCTACTGTTCTGCCCTAAACACAATTTTAATGTTGTTAAACAGCAAAATAAAGTGCACCACATTAAACTAGGCATTTTTCCACCCCATTTACATATAAAGTTTATCTAAAACCGAGCTACGGTTATTTAGTTATGAAATAAATCATTTTAACATGGCATTTTTACAAATTTAAACAAACAACATTTTAAACATTTTAAACATGGATGAAAGTGGCATATTATGAAACTAGATGAAATTCTAAGCATTCTACATGTATAAATTATTTACATATGATGCATAGTTTGTGAGATATTATATGCATGAACAGCAAGGGTTTTTCTGCAAAATTGGCGTTCTCGGGATAATAGGAAAAATCGCAGATCTGAAAAAAAACATATGCGGGCCAAAACTGGAACAGGGCCGAACAGGGCAGGCGCTGGGGGCAGCTCACCCATGGGCTTCGGCCCGTTTGTAGAGAGGTTTGGGAGGCCGGCGGGATCTGGCGAAGAGGAGCTGGGCCTTGGCGGGGCGCGCGAGGCAGGGAGGCGCTGACGATGCTCGCGCGGTCAACGGGCGCTGAATGAGGCATCATCCTCCTCTGCTCGAAGGAGAGGCTGGACAGGCACGGCGCGATGGGACTTGGGCATGGGGCTGCAGGAAGGAGATGGCGGCGGGCGGAGGCACGGATCCAAGGCGGGGGAGGCGCGAAGGCGGACGGATCCGGGCGGTGCTAGACGCAGGACGATGAAGGACGCTGACGAGCTTGCCCCGGGACGAGGCGGCCATGGCGCTCCTGCAGGTGGCGGCGGTCAGCGAGGCAGCAAAATCCAGGGAAGGTGAGTGAAAGGAGGGACGCTTCGGCGACCTGCTCAGACGACGACGGCGGCGGTGTCCGGCGGGGTTAGTGCCTCGAGGTGGAGCCGCACGAGGAGACACAGGAACTCCTTGCCATGGTTCCTCGGGCGCGGTTGTGCTGCTGGCCCGGTGGTGCTCCGACGGAGGTGGAGGCGACGGGGTCCTGGATGCAGGTGGTTGGGGACGAGGTCGAGCGCAGGAGGTAGAACGGCGCGGCGGCGTGGGTCTACGTTCTCCTAGACGGCTGGATCGAGGGGGCTTAGCAACGTGGACGCCGGAGTTGGGGTCCTTGGTCGCGGGGTGTGGAAGGAGGAGCTCGTGCTCCTGGTTTCTGCTTGGGAGGCGCGAAGTAGAGGAGGCCGGTGCCTCGCGGGCTGTGCGGCGACGAGGAGGTGTTGGGGTGTGCTGCTGGTTGGTGGGATGGATCGATGGCGCGAAGTGGCTGGCACTGGTTGGCTCCAGTTGAATCGGGAGGAAATCCCAAGGAGGAAGGAGGTTGGTCGGGGTGGCTCAAATGGATCGGGCAAGATCCCGAGGATGGAGGAGAGAGTGGGCAGCGGCGGCGGTGGGGAGGATTTGATGGATTGGACAGCTAGGTCTAGGTTAGACTGTTTATATAGCAAGTGGGATTTAGTTAGGAGTTAATCAGACCCTCCGATTTAGATCGGACGGTCAAGGAAAATAGGTCAGGGATTCCAAAAGAGAAACCGAATATTTTAGGGATGTTTGGAGATGATCTGAATCCAACGGTGACGATTGTCGGGTCGGGTCTGGGAGAAGTTTTCAGACTAGGTTGCGGAGGTGGTCGGTGGCTGTGCAGAGAGGCTCAAATGGTCGGACAACAAAAGAACAGTTGGTCTCGAAAGGGATAACGAAGGCAAGGGGGGAACGTGGCAACAACGAACGGATGCAAGCTTTATGAAAACATGCAGATGCAATGCGCATGATGCTATGAGATGAAATGCAAGACATGCACAAAATGCAAAACAAAAGACAAAAACCCAACCATAGAGGAAATAACATATCACATAGCCGGAAATGGCAAGAGTTGGAGTTACAATAATGGAAAGTTACATCCGGGGTGTTAAAGGTTAGAGAGAATGAAATTATTGAAGATGCTATTACTGATGATAGTGAGGATGAAAGTTCTCCCCCTGATTATGAATTACTTGTTGTTCCTAAGGGTTATGTTATGGAAGAGGAAGCTGCTAGAGCTATCTTTGCTTGTAAAGATAGATATGACCTTAAAAAGTTATTAGCTAAAATGGAAGCAACAATCTCTTAATGCTAGAATGAAACCTGACCCTGCTTTTGCTACTTCACCTATCTGTGTTACTGATAAGGATTATGAATTCTCTGTTGATCCTGAGATTATTACTTTGGTTGAGTCTGATCCTTTTTATGGCCTTGAGTCTGAAACTGTTGTGGCACATCATACCAAGTTAAATGACATAGCCACCATGTTTACTAATGATGAGAAGTCTCGCTATTATTATATCCTTAAGATATTTCCGTTCTCATTAAAGGGTGATGCTAAGACTTGGTTTAATTCTCTTGATCCTGGTTGTGTGCGTAGTCCCCAGGATATGATTTATTACTTCTCTGCTAAATACTTTCCTACTCATAAGAAACAAGCCGCCTTGCGGGAAATATATAGTTTTGTGCAAATCAAAGAAGAGAGTCTCCCACAAGCTTGGGGGAGGCTTCTCCGATTACTTAATGCTTTGTCTGATCATCCTCTTAAGAAAAATGAAATACTTGATATCTTTTATAATGGACTAACCGATGCTTCCAAGGACTACTTGGATAGTTGTGCTGGTTGTGTTTTCAGGGAAAGAACATTCGACGAAGCTGAATTACTATTGAATAATATGTTGACTAATGAAAATAATTGGACTCTTCCTGAGCCCTGAGGAAATTCCTGAACCAATTGAGCCAACTACTGAGCCTATTCCTAAACCCACTCCAAAGAAGAGAGGTGTTTTATTACTCAGTCCTGAAGATATGCAAGAGGCAAAGAAATCAATGAAAGAAAAAGGTATTAAAGCTGAAGATGTTAAGAATTTACCACCTATTGAAGAATTACATGGTCTTAATATACCGCCTGTTGAAGAAACACATTGTCTTGATAACCCGACACAGGTTGTAAAGGTAAATTCTCTCTATAGATATAATAAAGTTGAAATTCCATCTACTAAATTTCATAGCCCATGCTTAGATGAATTTGATGACTTTATGGCTAGACAAGAAAGTTTTAATGCTTATGTTGGTAGAGAATTAAATAATAATGCTGTCGAGATAGGACGCTTGAGTGATTATATGGCTAGAGTTAAAGGTGAACTTAAACACATTAGAAAATATGCTTCTATGGTTGCTAGTCAAGCTTAACAAGTACTTCAATTTCAAAATGATTTGCTCGATGAATTAAATAATAAACCTGACTTTGCTGTTAGAATGGCTACTATAACAGGTAGAATGACTTAGGAACCTTTGTATCCTGAAGGCCACCCTAAGATAATCGAGCAAGATTCTCAGAGAAATAATTTAGAGGCACCTAGTTCTTCTAAAAAGAAGAAAAAGAAAAATGATAGAACCTTGCATGCTTCTAGTGAACCTATTGTAGACACACCTGAGAATCCCAATGATATTTCTGTTTCTGATGCTGAAACACAATCAGGTGATGAACATGAACCTAGTGATAATGTTAATGATAATGTTCATGTTGATGCTCAACCTAGCAAAAATAATGAAGTAGAGATTGAACCTGCAGTTGATCTTGATAACCCACAATCAAAGAATCAACGTTATGATAAGAGAGATTTTGTTGCTAGGAAGCACGGTAGAGAAAGAGAACCATGGGTTCAGAAACCCATGCCCTTTCCTCCTAAACCATCCAAGACAAAGGATGATGAGGATTTTGAGCCCTTTATTGAAATGATTAGACCTATCTTCTTACGTATGCGCTTGACTGATATGCTTAAAGTAAATCCTTATGCTAAATATATGAAGGATATCATTAGAAATAAAAGAAAGATACCGGAAGCTGAAATTTTCACCATGCTTGCTAATTACACTTTTAAGGGTGGAATACCAAAGAAACTTGGAGATCCAGGGGTACCAGCTATACCATGCTCTATTAAAAGAAACTATGTTAAAACTGCTTTATGTGATCTTGGAGCCGGTGTTAGTGTTATGCCTCTCTCTTTATGTCGTAGACTTGAATTGAATAAGTTGACACCTACTGAAATAGCTTTGCAAATGGCTGATAAATCAACTGCTATACCTATCGGTATTTGTGAGGATGTGCCTGTTGTGGTTGCAAATGTCACTATCTTAACGGACTTTGTTATTCTTGATATTCTCGAGGACGATAATATGTCGATTATCCTTGGTAGACCCTTTTTGAATACTGCAGGGGTTGTTGTTGATTGCAACAAAGGCATTGTCACTTTTCATGTTAATGGCAATGAGCATACAATACACTTTCCGAGGAAACAATCTCAAGTTCATAGCATCAATTCTATTGGAAAAGTTCCAACTATCATTATTGGAGGTTTTGAATTTACTCTCCCTACTGTCAAGAAAAAGTATGATATTCTTATTGTTGGGGATGTTCACATCCCCGTTGAGGTAACTTAGTGTTATTCGAAATTTCTCCGGTTCCGTGTTATTCGGAATAAGTTTGTTAACAAGACTTGATCAACCTTGTTAGTTGATTCATTTTGATGATCACGAGATGGATGAAACTAGAAGGCACAACCTTGTGTACCCTCTTTTTACTTTCTGTTATTTAGATTAAATAAAGCAAAAATAGTATTATCTGTCTGTTTTCAGAATTATGCATGCAATAAAAAATAGCCCGAAAATAAAAGTGCTCTAAATGCCTTGCAAATTTAGTATGATTTTTTATGGAATATTTGAGGATTTTTGGCACTGAAAACACTCCAGGAGGGGCAAGCACCAGGCCATGAGAGTGGAGGGCGCGCCCACACCCCCTGGGCGCGCTCCCTGTCTCATGGGCCCCTGGTGCCCCCCCTCCACTTATGCCAGCACCCACACACTCCATCTTCTTCCCAAAAAAATCCCCATCCAGCTCAAGCACGAGTTCTAGCTAATTTTGCTGCGATTTTCGATCTCCTTGCTCAAAGCTCCATTCACAAAACTGCTTTGGGAGATTGTTGCTTGGTATGTGACTCCTCCATTGGTCAAATTAGTTTTTGTTCTAGTGCTTTATTCATTGCAAATTTTTAGTGCATAGGTGACCATGTTCTTGAGGTTGCATATTAAATTTATGAGGTCCCAAGTAATTCTAATGCACGATATAGGCTCTAGGCACTTGTAGGAGTAGTTGCTATCAATGTTGTTTAGTTTTATTCACTTTTATTTTGAAGTTACTAAAATTTCAGAAATTTTTAGAAAATGTTAAGGAGATTTTTGAGGGGCTCTTCTAGCCAAGGCTCCCAGGAAAAACAAGCTAAAGAGAAGGAAAAGGCCAATTATAATCTTCCTCGCATAGCGGAAGTACGTCCGTGTGAATGGCCATGCGATAATTTCTTGAGAGAAGCTGGAATTTATGAAGATTTTTATTCTTTGATCGAGAATGCAGGCCTCACCGATTTTCTCCACGACCGGATTGATCAGTATCTCTTACTCACCAATACTTTCGTGCAAAACTTTTATTATTATCCTAAGAAGTCACCGCCTTCAGTATCATTTCATTTATATAACGAATTCAGGGAAATGTCTTTACGTAATTTTTGCGCGGTATGTAGGATACCTTTTGAGGGAAAATTAGAGGAACCACATCGTAGAGATGTGGATGGCTTTGTTAACACTATCACTGTAGGGGATCCAAAGAAGGGTTACAATGCGTGAATCTCTAGCATACACTTTCCTATTTTACGCTACTTTGCCATATTTGCTAGTAGAGGCTTGATTGGTCGTGGAAATAGTGGAAACTTCAATGTACCTGATATTATTATTCTTCACCATGCCTTGTTTGGAGATAATAGTTTTAGTATGGGTGCCGTCATTGCTAAACGACTAAGCCTGATTCATACAAAAGGCCCCATCTTTGGAGGTATCTATGCTGCACGTCTTGCTAGACATTTTGAGATACCTATTAGGCACCATGAGAAAGAGGAGACAAAATTCCCTCCTTACATTTTAGATTACAAGAGCATGGTAGCACATGAGTTCATTGTTGACAACGAAGATAAGATGCTCTTGTATAACCTAAGATTTAATGAGAAACACAATGAGACTATTATTTTGCCTGTGCCTCTGTTGTTTGATTTGATTGCAGATAATTTTCTTGTCACGCCAGAAGCAGTGTACGCTCATCGAGGCCAAGCATCCACTCCAGAACCTGAGCCTGAGCCGGAACCTGCACTGGACCCTTATCGTGCATCATCCTACCAGTGGGACCTGGAGATGGCCAGCCAGTGGTATCCTGATTACACCTCTCAGTACACTGGGGATAGTAGCCGCGGTCCTTGGTAATAAACTAACTTAGGCCAAAAGCCTAAGCTGGGGGAGTACGTATTTCTCACCGAGTTTACATTCATGTTCACACACTATTCTAGTCGTCGGTGCTCATACTCTTTCATTGTATTATCCATGCTAGTTTAATTTTCTTTTTCTCGCTTTCTTCTTGTGTGTTTGATAAACCTTGAGAAAAACCAAAAAAATTAGTTAGTTTAATTTCCATGCTTGTAGTAGAAATTAAAATGAAAACCCAAAAAGATTTCTAGTTCTTCTTCTTACTTGTTGGGAGCTTTCCCATGTAAATAGTTTTATTTTCTTTTCTCTCCTTTGGGGGTCGAGAGTAGAAGGCCATATTGAAATTTTTTAGTAGATCTCATATGCATGATTGTTTATTTAACTTAGAGCCTATATTACTCTGTCCTCTCTCTTGAGTTGAGTGCTTGCAGATTCCAGCTTAGTCCAATGCACGTGCACTATTATTATTATACATCGTTCAGTCGTGCAAGTGAAAGGCAATAATAACGATATATGATGGACTAATTGAGATGGGAGAAACTGGTATGAACTCGACCTCTCTTGTTTTTGTAAATATGATGAGTTCATCGTTCCTGGTTCAGGTTATTATGAAGTAAACATACTTGCAATGACATCTAGAGATTATAGTTGCTTGTGCCATGCTTGATTAGCTATGAGTTATAATGGTTTATCGTGCGTGCCAACATGCTATTAAAATGATTATGATGTGGTATGATGGGATGGTATCCTCCTTTGGATGAATTGAGTGACTCGACTTGGCACATGTTCACGCATGTAGTTGAAACAAATCAACATAGCCTTGATGATATTTATGTTCATGGTGGATTATATCCTGCTCATGCTTATACTCGGTGTGAATTAATTTTAATGCATGTTCATGGCTGTTGTCGCTCTCTCAGTTGGTCTCGTCCCAGTCTTTTGCTAGCCTTCACCTGTACTAAGCGGGAATACTGCTTGTGCATCCAAACTCCTTAAAACCAAAGTTATTCCATATGAGTCCACCATACCTTCCTATATGCGGTATCTATCTCCCGTTCCAAGTAAATTTGTATGTGCCAAACTCTAAATCTTCAAATGAAATTTTGTTTTGTATGCTCGAGCAGCTCATGTTTCAACTAGGGCTGCCTGTATCTTCCATGCTAGGTGTGTTATTCTCAAGAGGAGTGGACTCCACTCCTCATTCACGAGAAAGGCCGCTAACCGGGATGCCCAGTCCCATGATCCAAAAAGATCAAAGCAAAGCAAATTAATTAAACAAAACTCCCCCAGGGCTGTTGTTAGTTGGAGGCACTCGTTGTTTCGAGCAAGCCATGGATTGATGCTTGTTGGTGGTGGGGGAGTATAAACTTTTACCATTCTATTTGGGAACTGCCTATAATGCATGTAGTATGGAAGATACAGCCATCTCATAGTTGTTGCGTTGACGGTGAATGTATGCCGCTCAAAATGTTATTCAATCTCTATTTTAAAATCGAGCTCTGGGACCTCTACAAATCCCTGATTCGCTCTGTGAAGGGCCTATCTATTTACTTTTATGTTGAGTAATCATCCCTATTATTAAAAAGCACCCGCTGGAGAGCACACTGTCATTTGCATTCATTACTATTTGTTTATATTGGGTACGACTTGACTAGATCTCTTTTACCATGAATTACAATGTCTAGTCAGTCCTTGATCTTTAAAGGTGCTCTGCATTTATGTTTTGCGGTCTCGGAGAGGGCTAGCGAGATACTATTTTGTTATATCATGTTATGATTGTTTTGAGAAAGTGTTGTCATCCGAGTTTTATTATTATGGCTCGCTAGCTGATTATCCCATTGATATGAGTAATTGTGAGACCGAGGTGTTATTGTGAGTATGGTTAGTTCATAATATTTGCTGAAACCTGAATGCTGGCTTTGCATGTTTACAACAACAAGAGCAAACCGAGTTTGTAAAAGTTTTTCTTTATCACTTTCAGTTTATCAACTTAATTGTTGAGGACAAACAAAGGTTTAAGCCTCGGGGAGTTGATACGTCTCCAACGTATCTACTTTTCCAAACACTTATGCCCTTGTTTTGGACTCTAACTTGCATGATTTGAATGAAACTAACCCGGACTAACGCTGTTTTCAGCAAAACTGCCATGATGTTGTTTTATGTGTAGAGAACAAAAGTTCTTGGAATGACCTGGAAATCCACGGAGGCAAGTTTTGGAAAATATAAAAAATACTGGCGAAAGAATCAGGACCAGGGGCCCACACCTTGTCCACGAGGGTGGGGGTGTGCCCACCTCCTGGGTGTGCCCCCCTGTTTTGTGGGCCCCCTGACGCTCCACCAACCTCAACTCCAACTCCATATATTCTATTTCACGGAGAAAAAAATCAGAGAGAAAGTTTCATCGCGTTTCACGATACAGAGCCGCCGCCAAGCCCTAATCTCTCTCGGGAGGGATGATCTGGAGTCCGTTCGAGGCTCCGGAGAGGGGGGTTCATCGTCGTCGTCATCATCAACCATCCTCCATCACCGATTTCATGATGCTCACCGCCATGCATGAGTAATTCCATCGTAGGCTTGCTGGACGGTGATGGGTTGGATGAGATTTACCATGTAATCAAGTTAGTTTTGTTAGTGTTTGATCCCTAGTATCCATTATGTTCTGAGATTGATGTTGCTATGACTTTGCTATGCTTAATGCTTGTCACTAGGGCCCGAGTGCCATGATTTCATATCTGAACGTATTATGTTTTCATGAATATATGTGAGTTCATGATCCTATCTTGCAAGTCTATAGCCACCTATTATGTGTTATGATCCGACAACCCCGAAGTGACAATAATCGGGATACTTCTCGGTGATGACCATAGTTTGAGGAGTTCATGTATTCACTATGTGCTAATGCTTTGTTCCGGTTCTCTATTAAAAGGAGGCCTTAATATCCCTTAGTTTCCGCTAGGACCCCGCTGCCATGGCAGGGTATGACGAAAGATGTCATGCAAGTTCTTTTCCATAAGCACGTATGACTATATTCGGAATACATGCCTACATTACATTGATGAACTGGAGCTAGTTCTGTGTCACCCTATGTTATAGCTATTACATGAGGAATCGCATCCGACATAATTATCCATCACTGATCCAATGCCTACGAGCTTTTCACATCTTGTGCTTTGCTTATTTAGTTTTCCGTTGCTACTGTTACAATTACTACAAAACTATTATCTTTACTTTTGACACTATTACCATTACTATCATACTACTTTGCTACTAAATACTTTGCTGTAGATACTAAGTTATCCAGATGTGGTTAAATTGACAACTCAACTACTAATACTTAAGAATATTCTTTGGCTCCCCTTGTGTTGAACCAATAAACTTGGGTTGAATACTTTACCCTCGAAAGCTGTTGCGATCCCCTACACTTGTGGGTTATCACCTATCCAGGCACGTAATCCACACCCAACCCCATCCTCCTCCTCCTTCCACATCACACAAGCCCCGACCGCCGGCGCGAGTGCGACACCTTCCACCCAAATCAGCGACCCCTCCACCAAATAAGCGCCGCCCTAAGCCAAGGTGCACGCAGTATAGCCAGGATCTCAAGGAGCATTTGGCAGCGGAGAAGCAAATCGCGGCCGCACACGCGGTTGAGGCTGCGATGGCTGCCATTCGTGCCGACCCCTAGATCTTGGAGGAGCACCTTGCCATTTGCTAGCTACGCCGGTTAAGCATGCTCGGTTTACCCGTTGCGTGTGCCACTCCTGCCTTTCCTTAACAAATTCTAGTGAATTGTGTTATCTACTTTTACCATGCAATCTGTTGCTCTAGTGTATATGTTCTATATGTCGTGCAATGTGGTGCTCACTTATTAACTGTTTGGTTAATTAGTTGTCGTGTTCAGTTAACTGTTTGGTTCAATTCTGCAAATGTGATGTTCAATTCTTTAGGGTGCAATTTTGTATTGTCTTCCATGTGAGAAATAAATCGATTTTTTCTTTACAAAATACATGAGAAACAAATCCAATTGCTATATTTCCAAGTTGTCAAGCATTCTTGGTTTGGTTAACTGTTTGATCTTCTAGTATGTTATACATTGTGCAATGTGGTGCTTAGTTAATGTTTGGTTCATTTGTTGTGGTGTTTAGTTAACTGTTTGGTTCCATTCTGCAGTGCAATGCTCAATTGTTGTGGATGCATTCTGTTATTGTATACCATGTGAGAAATAAATTGAACTTGGCTATACTAAATACATGAGAAACAAATACAATTGCTATATTTCCAAGTTGTTAAGCATGCTTGGTTTGGTTAGCTGTGGGATCCTCTATTAGGAGTATGTTATATTGCGCAATGTGGTGTTCAGTTAATGTTTGGTTCATTTGTTGTGGTGTTTAGTTAACTGCTTGGTTCAATTCTCAATGCAATGTCCAATTGTCATGGGTATAATTTTGTATTGTTGTGCATGTGAGGAATAATCGAATTTGGCTGCACTTAATACATGGGAAACATATACAATTGCTATATTTCCTAGTTCTTAATGATGCTTTGTTTGGATAAATGGGTTTTCCATGTGGCTTGAATTAATCTGATGAATCTGCAATGTGCTTATTTTTCATCAATATATTTTACTGTTAGCATGCGAACCCTTACTTAACCTGATGACTAACTACCTTATATGTGTTGCAGGGAAACAATATAATGGGAAGCACTGGGGTTTACAATCAAGGTTAGCACATGAATGGTCCGTTGTCTAATAGCACATTATTGTGCAATTGTAGGAACCATTCTAATACTTAGGTTTTTAACAATTTGGTCTTGCACATGTAGGTCCTGCTATCAGAGGTTTTGACCCACTGTTCAACCCTTTTTGCTTATGGGGAAATGAGTTGTCCATGAATATAAATCAAGTCAAGAAACTCAGAAAGATTGTTAGGATAAAGAAATTGGCGACAAAAAACAACAAGATCTTTGTCTGCACAATGAAGAAGACATCAGTTCACTACAGGATGGTACTAACTATCATACCTTGTCTTTTTTATTCCTTTGCCCCATTTCCAATATAGATAAGATATTTATGCACATCCTTGTTTTCAGGCCTTTCCAAAATAGTTCACTGATGATGACCTCTGAAACCACCTGTATGGACAGGAGGCGAGGAAGGTATTCATACAACACCCACGGTTCAATATTGAAGTGTTCCTGAAGAGGACGAAGGATGGACGGTCAATCATCCACAGGCGTTGGCCTAAAGTTGCAAAGACCTTCAACATCAATGAAGGCTCAATATTTGCCTTCCGCTTCAGCAGTTTTCCTGATGAGATGCATCTGTCTATATACCGTCTATGATGCTAATTTTGAAAGGTTCTTGACATTGCATGTGAAACTTGGTGCTGATGCAATTGTGTAATGGGATAGCTGAGTGCTGAAGCTATATCATGTTGAACTCTGATGTATTTCAATTATGAAATCCTGCTTCCTTAATATGTGAATGAAATATATTATGTGTTTAATATGAATGTCAATTAGATTAATAAATGGATTATTAATAATAGGGCAATTAGCCTGCTAATTGGTTTTTGCTATTGCAAACGGTTATTGAGAAAATACCATGCGCGATGACCTAATGCACTGCACACAGTTTCTAGGAATAAACCGTGTTGGATCGATGAACAATCACACACGACATTCTCTTCAAAACTGTTTGCGTTAGGCCACCTTGCGCAAACGTTTACCGCATAAAAACTGTGTGTAATGGATAGCCTTTGCCACACAGTTTCTTCTACGCATCGTGTGTGATGCATTCAATAACGCAAACGATAATTTTTTTAATATTGTGTGCGATGGGAACGCCATCACAAATGATTTAACAGGGAAAATTGTGTGTGATGTACCTACGAACAGAAATGTTTTCCTTGTAGCGGCTGTGTGGGATGTATATACGAACGGAAACATTTTGCGGGGACTGACTGTGTGGGATGTATTTACGACCGGAAATGATTTCGCCTATAGAATTGTATTTTTTGAGCACTACTGTACGTATAACCGTATTTGGTCACTCGTCGGTCGCACACGACCTTATTTTGCCGAGCGTGTGTGCCAGGAGGGCATATCCCCGACGGCTTCTGGGTCGTGTGGGAAGGACCCCCTAATCGCCCACACTCACTAGGCGACGGTTCCAAATGTCATTGCAGAAAGGGGTTTAAAACCGTTTGTATAGCACCGACGCATACCAGTGTAGGTCATGGGAGCTAAGAGGGGCCCACGAGGTAGGGGGCGCGCCCTACCCCCCTGGGTGCGCCCTCCTGACTCGTGGGCGCCTTGTTGCATCTCTGACTTCATCTCCAAGTCTTCTGGTTTCCCTTCAATTGAAGAAAGATCATCCTAAAAGTTTCATTCCGTTTGGACTCCGTTTGGTATTCCTTTTATGCAAAACTCTAAAATAGGCAAAAAAACAGAAATTGGCACTAGCCCCTCGGTTAATAGGTTAGTCCCAAAAATAATATAAAATAGCATATAAATGCCTATTAAATATCCAAAACAGATAATATAATAGCATGGAACGATAAAAAATTATAGATACATTGGAGACGTATCAAGCATCCCCAAGGTTAATTCCTGCTTGTCCTTGAGTAGGTAAATGGTAAAAACAGAATTTTTGATGTGGAATGCTATCTAACACATTTATCCATGTAATTTTCTTTATTGTGGCATGAATGTTCAGATTTGAAAGATTCAAAACAAAAGTTTAATATTGACATAAAAACAATAATATTTCAAGCATACTAACAAAGCAATCATGTCTTCTCAAAATAACATGGCCAAATAAATCTATCCCTACAAAATCATATAGTCTGGCTATGCTCTATCTTCATCACACAAAATATTTAAATCATGCACAACCCCGGTTTCAGCCAAGCAATTGTTTCATACTCTAGTATTCTCAAACTTTTTCAACTTTCACGCAATACATGAGCCTGAGCCATGTACATAGCACTATATGTGGAATAGAATGGTGGTTGTGGAGAAGACAAAAAGGAGAAGATAGTCTCACATCAACTAGGTGTATCAACGGGCTATGAAGATGCCCATCAATAGATATCAATGTGAGTGAGTAGGGATTTCCATGCAATGGATACACTAGAGCTATATGTGTATGAAAGCTCAAAAAGAAACTAAGTGGGTGTGCATCCAACTCACTTGCTCACGAAGACCTAGGGCACTTTGCGGAAGCCCGTCATTGGAATATGCAAACAAAGTTCTATAATGAAAAATTCCCACTAGTATATGAAAGTGACAAAATAGCAGACTCTCTATCATTAAGATCATGGTGCTACTTTGAAGCACAAGTATGGAAAAAGGATAGTAACATTGCCCCTTCTCTCTTTTTCTCTCATCATTTTCTTATTTGGGCCTTCTCTCTTTTTATGGCCTCTTTTTTTAATTTTTTTAATTTTTGGTCCGGAGTCTCATCCCGACTTGTGGGGGAATCATAGTCTCCATCATCCTTTCCTCAAATGGGACAATGCTCTAATAATGAAGATCATCACACTTCTTTTTACTTACAACTCAAGAATTAGAACAAAATATGACTCTATGTGAATACCTCCGGCGGTGTACCGGGATGTGCAATGATTCAAGAGTGACATGTATGAAAGAATTATCAAAGGTGGCTTTTCCACAAATACGATGTCAACT
The DNA here is from genome assembly GCF_002162155.2 of Triticum dicoccoides. NCBI lineage: Eukaryota > Viridiplantae > Streptophyta > Magnoliopsida > Poales > Poaceae > Triticum > Triticum dicoccoides. The sequence continues at coordinate 392,853,126 of NC_041381.1, forward strand.
ACATGATCATGCCAAGCAATATCACAATGATGGAGCGTGTCATAATAAACGGAACGGTGGAGAGTTGCATGGCAATATATCTCGGAATGGCTATGGAAATGCCATAATAGGTAGGTATGGTGGCTGTTTTGAGGAAGGTATATGGTGGGTGCATGGTACTGGCGAAAGTTGCGCGACACAAGAGAGGCTAGCAATGGTGGAAGGGGAGAGCATGTATAATCCATGGACTCAACATTAGTTATAAAGAACTCACATACTTATTGCCAAAATCAATTAGTCATTGAAACAAAGTACTACACGCATGCTCCTAGGGGAAGGGTTGGTAGGAGTTAACCATCACGCCACCCCGCCACACATAAGGAAGACAATCAATAAATAAATCATGCTCCAACTTCATCACATAACGGTTCACCATACGTGCATGCTACGGGAATCACAAACTTTAAGATAAGTATATCTCAAATTCACAACTACTCCACTAGCATGACTCTAATATCACTATCTTCATATCTCAAAACAATCATAAAGAATCAAACTTCTCATAGTATTCAACGCTCTTTATATGAATGTTTTTATTATATCCATCTTGTATGCCCATCATATTAGGACTAGTTTTATAAGCCAAGCAAATTACCATGCTGTTTTAAAAGAGTCTCAAAATAATATAAGTGAAGCATGAGAGTTCAACAATTTCTATAAAATAAAGCCACCGCCGTGCTCTAAAAAGATATAAGTGAAGCACTAGAGCAATATTGCCTAGCTCAAAAGATATAAGTGAAGCACATAGAGTATTCTAGTAAATCATGATCCATGCGTGTCTCTGCCAAAAGGTGTGTACATCAAGGATGATTGTGGTAAACTAAAAATAAAAGACTGAAATCATACAAGATGCTCCAAGCAAAACACATATCATGTGGTGAATAAAAATATAGCCTCAAGTAAAGTTACCGATAGACGAAGACGAAAGAGGGGATGCCTTCCGGTGCATCCCCAAGCTTAGGCTTTTGGTTGTCCTTGAATATTACCTTGGGGTGCCTTGGGCATACCCAAGCTTAGGCTCTTGCCACTCCTTATTCCATAGTCCATCAAATCCTTACCCAAAACTTGAAAACTTCACAACACAAAACTTGACAAAAAATCTCATGAGCTCCGTTAGTATAAAAAATAAATCAGCACTTTAAGGTACTGTTCAAATCTCGTTATTTATTTATATTGGTGTAATATCTACTGTGTTATAACTTCTCCATGGTTCATACCCCCCGATACTACCCATAGATTCATCAAAATAAGCAAACAACACGCGAAAAACAGAATCTGTCAAAAACAGAACAGTCTCTAGCAATCTGAATATTTTGTATACTTTTATAACTCCAAAAATTCTGAAATAAATTGATGGATGTGAGGAATGTGTCTATTAATCTTCTTCAAAATGAATCAACTCAAAAGCGCTCTTCCATTAGAAATGAAAAATAATCTTGTGAGCGCAAAAGTTTTTGTTTTTCAGCAAGATCAAATCAACTTTCACCCAAGTCTTCCCAAAGGTTCTACTTGGCACAAACACTAATTAAAAAATAAAACCACATCTAACCAGAGGCTAGATGAATTATTTATTACTAAACAGGACCAAAAAGCAAAGATCAAAAATAAAATTGGGTTGCCTCCCAACAAGCGCTATCGTTTAACGCCCTTAGCTAGGCATAAAAACGCGAATAGATCTAGATATTGCCATCTTCTCCCTTTTGGTGATAAAGAGAGAATTTATTATCTAAAGAACTTATATTTATATTTTGTGAAAGCACATGGCCATTAATGGTGGAATAAAGATTAAGCACACTTCGAAAATTTGCATCTAAGCTAGCCTTCATTTCTTTGATAATTTTATTCTGATAAAAGCACAAAAGAGCAATGGATTCAACATTTTCACTTTTGGGGTGCCCAAATATAGCTTTCATATTTTCATAAGTATCGATGGCATCCCCTTCAAGAAAACCTTCTTCAAATATAGAATCCAAAACTTGCTTGAAAGAAGAGGGTAAGCCAACGTAAAAACTTTTCAAGTATATCTCAATTTGATATTGGGGCACATAGCTCGCTCAGATCCTTAATAGCCTATTCCAAGCATCTTTCAAAGATTCATCAAGCAAATAACGAAAAATTCTGGGGTCATCTTCATCAAAATTGTTAAAACTCTCACTAATAACCCCGGTAGGTCTTTCCATAGCATCATTGTTTATGAGCTTAGAGAGGACAAAGGGACTATCCAAAGCATTAAAACCCGGGAGGAAACCCTTAGCCCCATTTGGTTCGGCCATAGCGATAGAAAGGCAAACTTAAGCAAACAAGGAAACGACGAGAGAAGGCAAAAAAATTGAAAATCATTTTAGAGGTGGGGGAGAGGAAACGAGAGGCGATTGGCGAATAATGCAATGCAAGGGAGAAGAGTTTATGATGGGTACTTGGTAAGGCTTGACTTGATGTAGATCTCCCCGGCAATGGCACTAGAAATTGGCAAGTTGACGGGAGACAAATCTTGACTTGACTTGGTGTAAATCTACCTGGCAATAGCGCTGGAAATCCTTCTTGATACCTCTTGAGCTTGCATTGGTTTTTCCCTTGAAGACAAAAGGGTGATGCAACAAAGTAGCGTAAGTATTTCCCTCAGTTTGAGAACCAAGGTATCAATCCAGTAGGAGGCAACGCACAAGTCACCGAATACCTGCACAAACAGTCAACAACTTGCACCCAACGTGATAAAGGGGTTGTCAATCCCTTCACGGTCACTTGCAAAAGTGAGATTTGATAGAGATAGATAAACGGTAAAGTAAATATTTTTGGTATTTCTGGGTTTATAGACCGGAAAGTAAAAGATTGCAAAATAGTAGATTGGAAACTAGTAAGATGTAAAACTGAACTTATATGATGGAAAAGAGACCTGGGGGCCATAGGTTTCACTAGTGGCTTCTCTCAAGATAGCAAATATTACGGTGGGTGAACAAATTACTGTCGAGGAACTGATAAAAAATGCATAGTTATGACGATATCTAAGGCAATGATCATGAACATAGGCATCACATCCATGTCAAGTATACTGAAACGATTCTGCATATACTACTATTACTCCACACATCAGCCGCTATCCAGCATGCATCTAGAGTATTAAGTTCATAAAGACGGAGTAACGCATTCAGTAAGATGACATGATGCAGAGGAATTAACTCAAGCAATATGATGAAAACCCCATCTTTTTATCCTCGATGGGAACAATACAATATGTGCCTTGCTGCCCCTACTGTCACTCGGAAAGGACACTGCAAGATTGAACCCAAAGAGAAGCACTTCTCCCATTGCAAGAAAGATCAATCTAGTAGGCCAAACTAAACAGATAATTCAAAGATACTTGCAAAGATATCAAATCATGCATATAAGAATTCGAAGAAGAACCAAATAATATTCAGAGATAATCTGATCATAAATCCACAATTCATCGGATCTCGGCAAACACACCGCAAAAGAATATTACATCGAATAGATCTCCAAGAACATCGAGGAGAACATGGTATTGATAATCAAAGAGAGAGAAGAAGCCATCACTACAAAAAAAAGACACATCCGTGACATTTTGGGCCAAACGAATTTTTTTTCTGTCATACATATGACACTTCTATGAAAATAATTGTGACAAAACCCGGTATCATCATAGATGTGGTGGGCTCCTACTTCTATGACAAAAAATCATGACAGAAAATGGGCTTTTCGTCCTGGGCGGGCAGGAGATGCAGTTGCATGACATTCTTTGGGCCGCCCATGATGGAAAAAACCGTGGTAGAAGCGAGGGCGAGGAAAATTCCGGGGAGTTCGCGGTTACGGTGGGTGGTCGGAGGCCGAGCGATGCGCGTTTCTCTCGTACACATACGTGTGTGTGTGCAAGGCGTTGGCTCTAACTGAACCCGAGCGATGCGTTGGGCTCTAACTGAACCCGAGCGATTGCACTGCAGGCTACGCATTATTGAACCCGAGCGATCGATTCCTTCGCTATTGCTGCTAACTGAAGCCGATCGATGCTGCCTCTCTGGATGAATAGTGAGCGTTGCGGGGGGGTTTGGATGAACAATGAGCTGTGGGAGTGGATAAACAGGACCCATGGCATTGCCTCTGGATGAACAGGACCCCGATCGATCGAGTCGGTTGGGGCTCGATGAACAGGACCCCGTGGAGGGCTGGATGAACCGGACGACCCCATGGAGGGCTGGATGAACAGTAAACAGTGGAGGGGTGGATGAATAGTAGCCCGTGGAGGGGTGGTTGAACAAGAGCCTGTGGAGAGGGGTGGTTGAACAGTAGCCGATGGAGTAGCGCGCAGTGGAGGCTGGATGAACAGGAGCCCGTGGATGAACAATCACAGGTGGAGGCTGGAGCAGGTCGACAGTGGATGAACAGTAGCCCGTGGAGGCTGGAGGAGGTCGATGGTGGAGATGAACAGTATCCCATGGAGTCCCGTTTTGCGGTACGCCACACCCCTCCGATGAACAGGACCCCTGTTTCGACCGTAGCGCTCCAACACAAGTCCGTTTCGTCCGTTTTGTGGTACGCCGCACCCCTCCCGATCAACAGGACCCCCGTTTCGACCGTAGGAGGTCCGTTTCATCCGTTTTGCGGTACGCCACACCCCTCCCAATGAACAGGACCCCCGTTTTGACCGTAGGAGGTCCGTTTCCTCCGTTTTGCGGTACGCCACACCCCTCCCAATCAACATGACCCCCGTTTCGACCGCAGGAGGTTCGTTTCCTCCATTTTGTGGTACGCCACACCCCTCCCGATGAACAGGATCCCGTTTCAAACGTGGCCGGTCGAACACAAGGCTGTTTCCTCCATTCTGCGGTACGCCAGGCCTCGTTTCCATCGCTTGTTCCGTCCAAGCCCTCCTGATGAACACGACGACACATTCCGTTCCGACCCAGCTGGTTGGCTCCCCATGAACATGACGACGACGCTGTTTCTCTGTTCCGACCTAGCCAATGGACACGAGCTCTGGCCGTACGTATATATGTGCGAGTAGGCATTCGAGACCCCGCCCGTATGTACACATACGTGGCCGTATTTTCTTTCTTGCACCCTGGCCGTTGTACGTACGTGTACATGCTACGTGTGTGCCTCTACTACGACACGTGCGCGCCTCTACATCCACCATTATATATGTACGTACATGTTCGCGACCAGAATGACAATGCTACGTATGCTTCGACCAGGTGGGTCCCGACTATCAGGCACTTCCTTGCGTGCGAAGATGTAGCTGGTGGGTCCCAGCTGTCAGGGGGGCGAATAATTTTTTTGCCCGGACGCAATTCCTTGCGTGCGAAGGTGTAGCTGGTGGGTCCCAGCAGTCATGGGGGAAACGTTTTTTTTCGTGAAATATGGTGGCCCGTCCGGTGGGTCCCCGCTGTCAGGTGGAGGAATAATTATTTTGCGCGTAATAAGGAGGCACTTCCTTGCGGCCGCCATGGACCCAGCTGTCAGCCTCTCCACGTACAGTCCACGTCCGATGGAAGCCGTTCCTTAACCACGTTGACCACGCCGCACCGAGAGCACCAGGCCTTGGAAGGGGACGACGCGGAGCCGGGGAAGACGCGGCAGTGGATGCCCACACGTAGAGGAGTACGAGGGTTCACTGGTTCGCTGCGGTGTGAGGCTACCATCGCTGCAGAATAACAATTAACAGGGGGTGAAGGTGAGTAGAGGGGTATGGCCTGGTCAGCGGTGGGAGTAGTAGGGGGCGGTGAGGCCTCCGCCGCATCGCATCCGGCCATAGGAGGCAGGAGCACGAGGCACGATTGGCTCTGGTTTGGGCGGCTAGAGCAAGAAGACCAGAGGTTGAAGAAGCACTACGGCCGTTGGATGGACATCGTATGGTCACTGGAGCTAGAATCATGCATATTGACTAAGTTGACAAAGCCCTCTGTCCCCGTCAACTTAGTAGGCCCATAAGTCAGCAGCGGTAACATTTTTTTCGCGAAATACAGAGGCCCTTTCAGTGGGTCCCTAATGTCAGGTGGAGGAATCATTATTTTGCGCGTAATAAGGAGGCATTTCCTTGCGTGCGGCCGTGGACCCAGCTGTCGGCCTCTCCATGTACAGTCCACTTCAGATGCATGTCAGTCGTTGACCACGTTGACTAGGCCACGCCGAGAGCACCAGGGCGGTGGACGATGGCGAGGCCTAGGAAGGGAACGAGACGGAGGCAAGGAAGACTCGGCAGTTGTTTCCCACATGGAGGGGAGTATGACTGTACGAGGGTTTACTGGTTCGTCTGCCGTCGCCGGAGAATAACAGTAGGTGTGGGTGAGTAGAGGAATGGCTAGGCCAGCGATGGGAGTACGGTGGGGCGGTGAGGCCTGCGTGGCAGCACAGCCGGCCGTGGGGAGGAGGGAGCAGGCAGTCCCGCCGGTGCTTGTTTGAGCGGCTGGAGCAGGAAGAGCAGAGATTGAAGAAGCACGACGGCCGTTGGATGGACATCTAACAGTCACTGCTTGTGCGTCAACCTTCTTTTTAGGAAAGCCTCAAATCTATAGAAAATAGCATACAACCCATCTGCCATTATTTCTAATAATTTACAGCCCATTTGCTAATTCTTAAGGTTTTATTTGGAGCCCATATTCTTTTTGTTAGCATTACAGCCTATATTGTGGCCACGGTTAAAAAATTATACGAAATTTTGCATATTTCAGTGCGGTCCGAACTGTTTTTAATCCCGAAATTTCGACTCACATTCAAACTGATTTTAAAAATAAATGTATATCAATATAAAATCCAACAAATTCTCCATGCATAAAAATTAATGTAATTTAAAATCTCGAAATGAAAAAAAAGATATTTGAAACTAATTGTCGGTTTGATGTGTTTTAAAAATGTACATCCCATTTCTCATTACTGATGGGCCATTTTCTCGGTCAGCCAAATGAAAGCTCTCCTCGTCTTGAAAGATTTGCAGCCCAACAGGCCTGACAAAGCGAGTTACTTGGAAAATCACAAAAAACTAGGCTGTGGCCATGGACCCAGCTGTCAGCCTCTCCATGTATAGTACTATTCCGATGGAATGTCGTTGACCACATTGACCACGCCGCCCCGAGAGCACCAAGGCGGTGGACGACGGCAAGGCCTAGGAAGGGGATGACGTGGAGCCGGGGAAGACGCCGAAGTGGATGCCCATGTGGAGAGGGGTACGACTGTACGAGGGTTTACTGGTTCGTCTGTCGTCGCCGGAGAATAACAGCAGGTGTGGGTCAGTAGAGGGATGGATAGGCCAGCGATGGGAGTACGGTGGGGCGGTGAGGCCTGCGCGGCAGCACAGCCGGCCGCGGGGAGGAGGGAGCAGGCAGTCCCACCGGCGCTTGTTTGAGCGGCTGGAGCATGAAGAGCAAAGATTGAAGAAGCACGATAGCCGTTGGATGGACATCCAACAGTCACTGCTCTCGTGTGTTGACTAAGTTGACAGGGCGTTGCGTGTGCGTCAACCTTTTTTTAATGAAAGCATACACGTCAACCTATAGTAGGCGCACAAGTCAGCCTCAAATCTGTGGAAAACAGCAGACAACCCATCTGCCATTATTTCTAATAATGTACAACCCATTTGCTAATTCTTAATATTTTTTTGGAGCCCATCTTCTTTTTGTTAGCATTACACCCCATATTGTGGCCACGGTTAAAATGTATACGAAATTTTGCATATTTCGGTGCGGTCAACTATTTTTAATCCAGAAATATCGATTCACATTAAAACTATTTTGAAAAATAATTTATATAAATATAAAATCCAAATAATTGTCCATGCATAAAAATCAATGGAATTTAAAATCTTGTAATGAAAAAATTGAAACTAATTCCCGGTTTGGTGTGTTTTTAAAATGTACAACCCATTTCTGGGCAAACCGAATGAAACTCTCCTCGTCTGGAAAGATTTGCAGCCCAGCAGGGCCGATAAAGCAAGTAGGCCTTGTTTGGGTATTTCTTAAAAAAATAGAATTGGGCTAGCCATTTTCAGTAAGAAAAAAACACAACTGGGCTCATGATGTGGTAAACATAAATAAAACCTGGCTAGACGGGCCACGGCCCCCGCACAGCCTTGTTGTTACCCTGATCCGTCGCTAAAACTAGTATAAATAACAACTGCTTGTTCCTCAAAAAAAACTACACGGCCTGTTGGGTCCCTGGTGTCAGCCGCTCGTAGTGTAATTATCTCGTTTATTGACTACGTTGACAATGGTGTGAGCCCCAGATGTCCAACCATTAGGAGGAACCATATTTTTGGGCTTGTAATACAGAGGCACTTGCTTGCGTACTGCCATGACACTGGTGGGTCCCTACTGTCATCCTCTCCACGTACAGTCATCTCCTTGTTCCTCTCGGTTGTTGACGATGTTGACAACGCAAGAGGGCGGCGCACCGCACACGGCGAGCGAACCAAGGCCGCAAGGCGGAGGACGACAGCGAGGCCTCGGACGAAACGAACAGGAGCCGTGGTAGATGCGCCGGTCCAGTCGCAGGCGGAGGGGAGTACAAGGGTTGAGTGGCTCGTGTGCGGGTGCGTGTTGGGGTGACGTCGCCGGAGAATAACAGGACGTGTGGGGGAATAGAGGGAGGGACTGGCAACGTTGGAGGGTACGTACGGTAGGGCGGCGGAGCCGCAACCAGCCATGGGATGCGGGAGCAGGCGGAGCCGACGGGGTGGTTCAGTTTGGGCGGCTGGAGGAAGAAGACAAGAGATAGAAGATACACGACAGATGTTCGATGTCAATCCAACGGATGGTAGGCAGAATCGTTTGTTGACTGGCTAGGCTCTTTCCTCACGGGTCACAAATGTCAGAATCCAAATCTGTCATGGTCATGTAGCCTTTCCTATGAAAATTTACAACCCATTTAATGTGCTAGTTCGAAATAAGTTTGTGGGTGCTGGTGGGGGCTAATCACTTGGCTTCTGTAATGCACAGTGAGCTCAAGCAGCCGGCGAGAGTGATGTTATGTCCCTTGGTTGGTATTTGTTACAATATTTCACTCTAAATTAAACGAATGGCAAGTCATGCCTTGTTTCAAAGAAAATATGACAGTCACAGCCGAGTTGAAAAGGATAGGAACATCTAACTCCAGCGTACAAACTATACAAAAGCACGAGGGTTAATTGTTCATCACGTTTACAAAAAAACCCAGGTTGAAAAGGGCAACAACATCTAACTCCAGCACTGTTTTCGGTAGTCACAGTCAAATGGATTGGTCAGGTCCATAGAATGAACATCCTGGGTCGTAAAATTTACTAGATTATGACCACAATATGTTGTAAATAGAAGCCCAGCACGTTCAGATGCTCTTTTGCCCACCTGAAACTCCTTTTTTTGCTCTTCGACATACCCATCCGTCAAAACCATGCTGCTGATAAACTTAAGCCTGATGGACAATAGTAACCTCACATTCAACAGGAAGAATGTGACAAATCTAGGGTTGGCTACATATCGTACTAGTGTTATTGTCTTCAATCGAGTCTCATGAGAAGTGAGAAAATCCCGATGGTTACGAATCCACCGATTGGTTATAACTTTCTTACCCCATCCTGTTGCCTAAATAGACATGAAGATTGAAAACAGTTAAGGTCTAAAAAACGAGTGTCGAAAGAGCAACAGCTGAACGATTAATTCTAGTACACTATATGCGGGCTTCCAATGTGCGTGTGAAATTATCACCTTTATATACAACTTCTCCAGACATAGAAAGCATTGCAGCAAGCCAATAATCTTGTTCAGATCAAAACTAATCATTTGGATATATAAGATCTTGACAGAATCCAGCACCGTTGATAGGCCATCCATGGAGAAACTCTTCATTGAGCATAGAACATAATATTAGTACAAAATGTGTACTCCAAGATGATATATAACTTACGGGCAGAAATTTAAAATGCAGCTTATGGTTACAAGTGTAGATGATAATATAAAGTACCTGAAGAACTATTGAGCCAAACACCATATTGAAATGAACATAGAGATCATGTATTACACCCAAGGTCTCCAGTTTAGGCGCAGAGAGGACGGTTATTTGCAACGGTGAATAACTAGAATCAAGGATCAACCTTTGAAGTGAAGGGGCATCTTGGATGATGAGCTGCCTTCCGTCAAAAGAAATTCCAATTATTACAAGGTTAGGCGACTTTATTTGGAGATAACCGATTCTAACTGTGAAAACAAGCACCAAGCACTCCAGGGCAGGGCAACTGGAGTGGATGATGCTGTGCAATGAGGCCTCTGATATACGAACCCGCAAGTGAAAGTTTCTTGAGAAATGGGAGTCGAAGGTTTAGTACCAGATTGTCTGGTAGGTAGCACATCGCAAAGGTGGCGGTGTGGAAAGAGGAGGAAAACCACGATATGGACATCAGTGCTGAGGGCACAAGTTCTTGGCGTTCAATATGTGGTATGTGATTTCCAGGGGAATAGTAGAACTCAAGCAGCTATAGTTCTGTGAATTCAGGGGATTTCAGCCAGGCGTCCACCGTGCAGGGCATGGTATGCTTGCTCAGGTAGCATGACGGGATGTAGAGGCTTTGAACGGAGCCCTGGTGGGAGGAGATGATGGCTCTGGGGATTTCAAAATCATTGAAGAGAGATAGCTGACGACAGTCGAGATTAAGGGGCACGACGCGCCATAGAGGGCGCCACCGAATTGAGAGGACTTGGGTGTGGCAGCAATCTTTGGTGGGGAGAAGCGAGATGATCTCCCCAAGGACGGCGTCTGGGAGATCGCTGATGTGGTCCACCCGAGATTCTATGGGTTCCTGGGATTCGGTGGGGGCGGGGTCACAACTACTCCCCGCGCTGCCTGGTGCAGGATCTACAATAGGCGTCACCGCTGGCGGGAGTCTCATCTTCTTGGCGCTGGGGTCATCCGACTCCATTTTCCTCGAGGGTGTCGCGTCGCGCTCACGGATTTGAGCAGAGTAATGAATGACGATCCTAGTTGTAGTGCGAGTGAAGAAGAAGGGGAGCTGATGTTTTTTCTGTAGTAGTGAGGAAGAAGGAGAGCTGGGGTTTTCTGTAGGAGTGAGGTGAGGAATTTGGGGGTACGAGTGGAGCAAGCTGACGTCAGGTGGGTGGGAGCGAGGAGGAAGAAGAGCACCCAGGTTTTTTGGGGGGGCGGTGTGCTGGGTGTGAGTAGTGTGGATGGGCTGTTTTGTCTTGGGCCCAGAGAAACAATTACTACTAGTACAGTGGAGACACTCTACAGCTACCCATAAAAACAATTACTACTAGTATAGTGGAGACACTCTACCGCTTCTAGCTCCTCCTAGGTCAATGAAACGTCTCCCTCTACTGAATGCCGTTATACTTTTGTTCACCGACATGCAGACCATGCAGCGCGCAGGCCCAAATGCCATCTACCAAATTAGAAGGCAGTATGCAGGCGGAGAG
>NC_041381.1:392864858-392867814 GCF_002162155.2 Triticum dicoccoides
CTTCAAGAAAGGCAACACTTGCATCTGCCACTGTTCTTCTCTCCCAACGAAGGGAAGGTAAGCGGATCCGTGATGTTGGTATATTTTCGTTCAGAGAAAAAAAAGAACTTTTGCAAAGCAGTAACCGATCCTCACTCTCTTTTTTGTTTCATTGTCATTGCGATTGTGTTTTCCTTTCAGTGGTCTCCTAGTATTCGTCAGTTTCATGATGGACCAAGGAGAACCAGGCAAAGATCTGCCGATATTGGAGCAGACGCGGGAGGCTGATCCCCACGAGACAGAGAGCTCCAAGAAGATGGAGGCAGCCACCGAGCCGACCCCAGATACGCTCACGGCCACTACTGAGATGTTCAACGCCCCGTTTGAGGTTACTGCCCCCGTGGCACTGCAGGAGCAGTTTTCCCCCTTCGAGGATGTGTCCCCCCCGCTGAGCTGCCCAAGGTGATTTTCTTCTTTGCCGATCTCGATTGTGGTTTTTCATCTAAGTATGTGGTGATTAATAATGCAAAATTTTATTAATTTCGATGCCATGTTATACATAGTGGTTTAAATAACTTGTGTTTCTTATACTGAAAAGTAATTCAGAATGTGTTTCTGTTTCAATTAGAACCCTGATGCGGACAAGGATTGTGTGGTTGTACATGTCACTCGCTATGAGGCGGATGACCTGAATATACGCACTGGGAAAAAAGAGTTCTTAGGCTGTTGGATCCTAGAAGCCATTTGCAATTATACCAATGAAGAGTTGTATTCCAGCCTCACTGTTGTCAGGCGTGTTGTCCATGGTGTACTGAAGCACACGAAGTTCAAAGCTACTACTTCGTTTGTGAGGCATACTGTTCTTGTCAAGCTTACGCAGGAAGATGACGTGGCATGACTCCACAAACAAGTTTATCAGTGGCAAGGCCACAAGGTTGTCTTCTTGAAGGTTCACAGGATTGAGCTGCTGCGGGACGTCCTCGATGATGTTCATGGCAAGGTCCGTCTTGTGTCCAGCCCAAATTAGATCGAGGCATGAAATAGTTGCCACAAATAGTGTTTAATAGTAGTTTGGATTGTGCCTAATTATCCGAACCTTGCCTGTTATTGACCCCTCTGGGGCTAGTACTCTGTTTGAATCCATTTATGGGAACTGCTGCTAGTTTTGTGTCCGTGAATCATGTGAGAACCATCGTAATTGTTGCCGAAATAGATGCCTCCTCACTAGTTTTTTCATGAATATGGCATGGTAAGACATAAGTTGTCACGGTTTATCATACGAGCAGTTTTTTTATGAAATAGAGCACTCCTTCGAGAACTGTGCGCCAACGTATACATAAGTACTTGTAAACACTATTGGTGCTACCCCACTTGTAAGCAGTTGTGCAAAACACGACACATTGGCTCAGCTCGCTTCAACACTAGGATATTGACCAGCTAACAATCAGCAATCTCATGTCTGACATATAAGCAACTATGTATCTTGTTACAGTGGTTCATGCAGTTAATTGAGGCCACAATGTAATAAATTGCAAACGTTCACACGCTAGTCCAGCGCTCATGTGGAACACTCACATTAAACTCGTCTTCATAAAAAACTTGAAAAGCATAAGTTAAGCAATTTTATACATATCAATTCATAGAACATAACAAACATATACTAGTTCACAGCAAAAGACAAAGTTGTGAGAAGGTTGACAAATAAGGAAAAAACAAGCAAGGCTTCTCTGAGCAAAGGGCCTCCCGGCAGGCTTAAATTTTCCGGAGTTCACTCTGGTTTTTTCCTGTTGCCACCATCCAGGGTTAGGTTCTCTCATTCCAGAATAACCAATTATAATTGTGGTCTCAGCTGGAATGCTGAACTGAACCATGCAGTGTACTGACCAGTTGAAATGCTTGTGCATTCCACTAAATTTAAGCACCGTTATTTGCAGAAATAAGCAGACCACAATGCCTCTTGTCCGCGCACCTCTCGAAAAAACCGCCATGCATCCGTACCAGCTAGTCCTCGATCCGTGGAAGAACTGGCAAAAAGTGCATTCCGGACTAGGATGCAGTTGTTTTTGCTCGTCCCTGCACTACAATCAGGAAGTAAAACGTACGAATCTGCTTCTTTTAGATTGCGTTGGTCATTCTACCTTAGTTACTACCAAGGTAGGAATACCTTGAAGACTAGAGGTTAGATGACGGCAACGAGGGATAGCCATCTCATTTTGCGCAGTTGTACTAAAACTGAGGTGTGTGCTTTTGATTGCGCGAATAGAAACGATACAGAGACAGACATCCCGAAATGATATGGAGACAGACATCCCTGTTATTGCAAATACGAAATACGGTTATTCAAACAGTGACAGATATTTGCAGTGGCATATGATTAACAACAGCATCTGTTGTGTTATAATTGGCATTAGGTTGACAGTATGAAGAGTCCTTAAGTAAGTAGCATCACATCACATCAACAATGCCACCAGATTAACATGCAGACCAATAGCATTAGTATTACTGTCATGAGTGTAGCACATGGTCAGTAAATGTGCAATCAAATTTGTGTAGTTCCACTGGGATGAAGCAATGTTAGCGGTGTGAGAGTTAAGTGTAACTGCAAAAACACAATTCATGGGAAATAAAGCAAGACGGAAGCACTTCATAAAATGGTGGTGGCATTGCTTCAATTTATCGACGGCACTAGACCATTACTTATAGTGACATTAGGTGGCATTGCTTAATGCTTGATGTGATTTTTACATTAACGGTAGCGATATGGGCGTAGGGACAACATGGCATAAAGTGGTGAGGCAGATGTGGATGTCGAGAGCGGCAAACACTCAGGCAACATGTCTGCATTTATCCCATTTTTATCTCCTCGGCGACATTTTCCTATGTGAGCACAGCAAATCTAGACCTGCTCATTCTCATTTGCATTGTCCCCCAACACCCGTCACTTTCTTTCCTTTTTCAACCAAGAGATAGGTCCACT
>NC_041381.1:392868248-392888226 GCF_002162155.2 Triticum dicoccoides
CATGCTTTCTTCGTCTTTTCAACCAAGAGACCGGTTGGGTAGCCAGTATCTACTACTTTCCCCCGTTTCCTCTTAGAACCAAGTCCTAGATTCATGCTACAGCTTTCCCACTTTCTTCCATGTTTGAACCAACTCTTAGAGTCGACTGTATGAACTAGCTTTAGCTCTAATAATAGTAAAATTCTAGGTGGCTTTGGAACAGCGGACGAAAGTAGAAAAAGATCCATGAAGGGAGGTGGGGCAGTAGAGCAAGGCAGGTTTCGAAGGAATATATACCTGAGGGTCGTCGGCATATGGCAAAGACGGCGTCGGGAGGCCGCATCTTGGCCACAATACCACAGGGAGGAAGAAGGGGTCAAAGGCATTCCCGAGCCGGCGCTCTCTCGGAGAGAACGACACGGCCGCCGATCGGGATGCGCGGGCAGCCGGTTGTCTCCTCCCTTGCCGATGACGACAGCATGAACGATGCACCTACACCCCTGCCCTGGTCGAGGTTGTCCGGCCGGATTTGTGACCAGCCGTGAGCTGCGAGAGAGTGTGGCCACCTATGTCTTGCTTAGATCTGGAGAGCATGAGAGAGTGAGCGAGAGGAACCCTAGTAAAGCAAGTGCTAAGGCTCCTGCTTATATATATATATATAGTAGAGTGATTTTGTTGTACCAGCTTCAAAAAAATGCGCTCCTACATGTACCAGTGAGTGGGTGTGAAAGAACTAGTGCGTGCATGCAACACTTCTCTTCGTGAGAGTACAATATTCTATGCAAGAGTAATAGTATAAGTGTGTGACGTGTGAGCTAAAATAAAATGTGCGCGACGTCTTTTGTTTTTTAGAAGTTCTGAGGGTAGGGTGTGAAGAGCACATATGTGCGTGACGTCTACGTGCAGATAGACGGTGGGTGCGACGTGTGAGTCTGTGAGAGGACTCGGGAGAGTCGTGACTCATGAGGGTCCGTGTGCATGAGAGGGAGGGGGGCACGTATCAATGCAATGCATGTGTCCGTAAATCATTATCCGACAAACATTCGCCACAAGCCTTTTCCTGACGAACATCGTAAGAACCGTTAGATCGGCATCCGACAGTGTCAGTTTTGCCATGTCATTTAACAGAGCAAACACTCCTCCTACACACAAATCTTCCACGTGAGTGTTAGCAACTGTCGTATGCTCCCTCCGTTCCGAAATGCAGTGCATATAACTTTATTGAAAATTCAAACCTCGCAAACTTTTACCGAGTTTTCGTGTACCAAATTGCACATGTAGAATACCCTGTATATATCATTTCATTCATCTTCGGGAGGTAACTATAAAGATGGGGGAGGAGTCTACAAAATAAGACCATCGTATCACCCGCATCAATTTCAACCATCCTTTGGTGTCGAGGAATATCATAGGAACTCTATGATATGATTTTTATAGGATTTTTTCCTTTAGAGCCAATTGGTTCATAGGAATAGATTCAGATACTCCACATTTCAAAGGAAATAAACATGATATCATTTCTATAGCTTTAGAGCCACTTGGTTCAAGTGAATGGATTCCTATACTCCCTTAATTTCAAAGGAAAATAAACATTAGTGTATATTCAATAGAAAAGTTCCTATGATCTGAACCAAATTACATATCTTTTCTAATCCCTCCTCATAGGAATTGAGATACATGTCATCTCTAGATTCAATAGAAAAGTTCCTATGATGTGAACCAAATGACATCTCTTTTCCAATCCCTACTCATAGGAATTGAGATGCTCCATGTCATCTCTTTCCCTACAACTTCCATGTATACACCTTCTATTCCTAAATAGATAGTACAACCCACTAGTAGCTTTTTTCCAAAACATGCAACTATGGCACAAGAACTATATAGTGTGCCAATAACTTTGAAAGATGGTCGCTGGATGAAGCTAATCCGACAGTGCAGAGATGGCGAATCCGAGTACTACTGGCCATTGGATATCATCAACATTCCACCAGATCTGCCACATGTACAATTTAGAAGACTCCATGGTTGAACTTAAGCATAACGCACAAACCTGGAAACACAAGCACTTCTCCTTTGTTCTAGAATCTTCTGTATCATAATTGTTTTTTTCTAAATGAATTGCCATTATTTGTTTTTTACTTTATGCTTTACAATGCACAAACCCATGAATCTTAACATTTTTATAAAACTAATTGATTTTGAATGAGATGAACTATAAGAACTAAACAAGCATCTACATCATGCATATATGACTCAAAGCTTTACATGCTATAGTGTGTATTTATTCATAATTTGGTTTCAAAATATCATGCGTTCAATGCATCATTGCCTTTCGGTCGAACCTATGTCCACAATTTTTTGTACGTACTATATCTCCACTGATCCCCGAACCCAAAATGCTGCCTCGTTCCCATAAAACCAAGCGGCCCACACATGCGTCGACTCGAACCCGTTTACTACGACATAGCCCCGCACGCCGTAGTACTCCTACAAACCCTACCGCGGCACTCATCATCGATTTTCTTCAAGAGGACGAGGGAGAAGCCGATTTGTAGTGGAGGCACTTTCAAAAAAAGGATATGTAGTGGAGACCCCTACCCTAGGGTGCCCTAGGTAGCTGCCACACGCATCATTGTTTTCTCTTTTCTTTATGCTCTTGCGCCCTGATCTAAAAAGAAACGTGTTGAACTACCCTCTCCGTCTCAGTTTTTTATTTTTAGGCGTCTCGGTTTATAGGGCGTGCACGTAGTTCTAGGTCATCCATTTGACTAACTAAATATGAGTTACTACTAGTATGTCACAAAAAGTACTACTATATCATTGGATTCTTAAGCGGATGTAGTTGTATTTAAAAGTCGAGGGCGGGGCTTTTCCTGCATGGTAGGAGGCGGGGCAGTTACGCCTAGTCGGTTTGACAGAGACGCGAGAAGACGAGGGAGTAGGCTGCTGCAAATGTAGGGCTGTGTGATTTGACAGCGAGCTACTTCTGGACAGGTGGGGCTCCGTGATTTGACTTGCCATTATGATTTTAACTGCGGCGCTACGACCGGCGTGAGTCTGCCGATTCCTGACCACCTCCATATAGGTGCCTCTCCCAATGCTCCACCATGTAGTTGAGGCTGGCTCTTGCATGAGAGCCCACTTCTCCACTTTTTCCTTGCTTCTTTCCTCCATACATGCAAAAATTCCATGTAAAGCGGGCTTATAGCCCACTATTGTAGTACTTATTTACTCCTACAGGTGCTAAGCTTGCCACATCGGCATAAAGTCTGATGTGGCAAGTTTGGTGACCTAAGGAAGAAACGGTGCTAAGCGCGTGTACCTAGGTGAAAAGACAATTTTGAGTCTATAGCTAATTAAATGAAGCAAACTTAGCAACACCATTTCATTGGAAGAGGTCACTCCTTGGCAAATGCAATAAATACTAGTACTCCATGTGTCCTAGTGTCAAAAATGTTCTTATATTATGGGACGGAGGGAGTACGAAGAAAGAGATAGAGAGGAGTAAAATAAATAAATACACTTATAGCCAACCTTATAGCTAACCTTGTTGTAGTATGAGTGACTAAGTGATGACTATGTATGACATGCCAACATCAGATAGCCTAACGCACCATGTTAAATCTCCAACGTCGCGACCGCATGAGCGACGCGACGGTTGTGGTAGGCGCGACCATGATACGGGCTGCTGGCAGCCCTTGGATCTGAGATCAAATGGTCGCATGCTAAGTTGCTGAAAATTTGCAGAATAACCATATTCACCCATAGGTCTAGAATCACGCCATGCAACTGTTCGATCTCAGATCCAAGGGCTCTCGGAAGCACGTATCATGGGAGAATGGAAGCCACTACCCTGCCGTTCGCACGCTGGCAGTTCGCTCCTACTCGTCCCCGCACGTCCTTCAATACTACGGTGGTTCGCTCCTAGTTGTCCCGTCCACTCAGATTACGGTAGTTCCACTAATCCTAACCCTCCTCCCAAATCCATGGCGCCCAAATCTCCACGATCGGCGGTGATTACAAGGTTAGAACCATCACCGGCGATGAGTTCACCGTCATCTACACCCGTTCTTCCGCGATGGTTAAAGGATGCCTTTCTCTCTTCAGACGCATGTTCGAAGACTCAGATGATGAGCGGGTCACTGAGCTAGATGTTGAGTACACCACAGTCCTGGGACGAGATAAGGATCTAAAGGACGAAGACAGGAAGAAGCCCGCTGTGATTCAGGTTTGCGTGCATGACTTATGATTGGTCTACCACATATGCCATGGCGATGTTGAATACCTAGATTTTAAGGACTTTCTCGAGAGCAACCTAGTCAAATTCGTTACTATAGACTTTGGTAATGACAAAGAAGTCCTGGGTCGGATAGGCCTCATTGTAGGCAACACCTTCGACCTCCAGAAGAATCGGCTGGTGTCCTCTCGTCAGCCTTCAATGTTGACCCTAGCAGGAGCCATGGTTCATCCTTCGTACGGTAAACTGGAGAAACATCATTACACGTTTCATCGTTATGCATGGCAGCAGAATGTACTAGATATAGACCACATCCACTACACTGCAATGGATGGCTACCTTTGTTTCAATATCTACAAGGGTTGGATGAAGAGCAAGAGCCAAGTGTGCGGTTCAAGGAAAGAAGTATCGGCCAAGAGGAAGAGGGACAAGGACGAAGTCGAGGACGTGGACGAGGACTCCTCCGAGTGAGTAAGGTGTCAGTATCGTTGCTCATGGTGGTTCTAATGCAGTGTCTATCGGATTAGTTGCATAGTTTAATTTCAGGTCTGCTTAGTTGAATTTGAGGGGTGTGTTGTGCTGAGCCCCAGCAGAACTATGTTACTCCCTCTCTATCAGTTTACAGGGCGTGCGCGTACCCCTAGATCGTAAAATTGACCAACCTAATACAAGTCATATATTAAAAAAATATACCAATATAAACTTCAGATGTTCTATTTTCAAAAGATATAATTTTTGTGTTATATAGTTTATATTAGGGTGGTTAAATTGATAACCTAGGTATACGCGTAGGACTTGTAAACTGAGACAGAGGGAGTATGTTTCTTCTCGTTACTTTAACTCCTCAGTATGATACATACTACTAGTATTTCTTTAATAGAATTTAGCACCCCAATTAAGCACGTACTAGCTTTTTAAATAGTACTATATGAATAATTTGGCGACGAGCGCTCTCTATATGTACCACCTTTTTTTTGATTTCAATTTTTGCTCCACGGTGCAATCAATCGATAGTACTACTGTACAAAAGTATACATTTTTTAAAAGGCTGGAGTACTGTTCATCACATATATAGCCAGTTAAATTCTCAACCTAGAACGACGTGCATGTCATGTAGTAAACCGATACGGAGGAAGTATAGTAAAAATGAGGTGATTTTACTAAGCGATCGGCGGGGGAGCATGGCCTGTCATGCGGTCCCACGTGTCATGATGTACCAAGGCGATGCGCGTGTCCCTCTTGAGGCAGAAGCAATACTACGTGGTTTGAGATGATGGCAAACCGAAGTGTGAAATAATGGTTGCTTCGTCCGTGTTGGAAGGTGCGGCATTGTGATTTGATGTCTCATTGCTCATTACTACTACTGGGCCGGTACGAGTGGGGTGCGTCCCCCTTGCTGTTCTTCACTATTATTTGGTGCTTGACACGTCGACCCGGTTGCTATATGTCCCACATGTCGGCGATAGGAAGTACAGAATTCATGAAAGGGAGTGTCGACTGAGGAGTATACTACAGAATTCATGAAAGGGAGCGACTTAGTTTTGGAAAAATCTGTTTTTACGGAGTACGTACCCACTAGGGTTTATAGGGCTCATCTAAAAAACATTTGTTTTTCCGTTTGATAAGTCTCAATTCTACTATACTAGTAGTAGTACCATTACATGTTGGATTTCGAGGTGCATTAGATCACCCGACGCGAGCAGTGTCAAGAGGAAACTAACCAATGCATGTACAAGTTCATGGAAATTTAGTGGTCATTCATGCATTCGTTCTAATTAATGCCTCGGTAAACATAACTTCTTGAGAAAAACGAGCGTACTAATTACTTGTGCATACTACGAAATTAATTCGACCACTCACCGTCTACCTTGGTTGGAGAGATTTTGAAATTGAGCCATAAACTGGAAAGGAGGGAGTAGTAACTTTTGTCTCGATTACTATTTGTGGCCTTGTATAGATGCAAAATGTATTTTTTATAGTGGCCTTGTATAAGTAAATGGAGGGAGTACTAACCAAGGTACGTAGTAGGGACGAGGAGTAAATGGAGGGAGTAGTACTCCCTCCGTCTAGGTGTGTGGTCGTCTTACGAAAACCAAATAATCCCAAAACACTTAGGCGTGGTGCATTAAATTCTACCTTGTTCTTGTTTCTTGACATATCAACCAATAAGAGATGTGGGGTGTGCATGCTTTTAATGACTTGAGACTACCAAACACGACATGCAGTGGTTAGTTCATTGCATGCAATGCTATTAATTAGAAATGAACATTAAGTTCTCTCATTTTCTCCTCCTCCTTGGTCACGATGCACAACCTAAGATGACTTACTCACCTAGACAGAGGGAGTAAATTTTTCTCCTCATGCTGCGAGCTACCGCGCGCGTGGGCGAGGGAGCGGGCGTAAGGCATACAGTAGTAGGAGTACTACTACTACTACTACTACTCGTAAGCAAGCTTCGCCTCATCCTGCGAGCCACCGCGCCCGTTGGCGGGGGAGACAGCGTACTAAGCAAGCTTCTCCTCGTTCTGCGAGTTGACGGGACACATCAAAAGTACTCCAGTGTATAGAGCCTTGCCTCTAAGGTAGGCCCCACATGGTTTATCTCTTTTTTTAACATAAAACGTCAAGTCGTAATTTGTTTGTTCACCCGTGGTAGACGATCCTCCCTCCACCAAGTGGACAACCAGTACACGTGCCAAATTACCACGTGGCCTGCCTTTTTCCTACAAAAATGAGCTCCACCGTGTACCCGCACGGGTGTGGTTGGGAAAGAGACGGGAGTACGTGCGCCGTGCGTGCACCTCTTCTCTTCGTGCACGTCCCCCACCTACGTAGTGTGTGAGAGAGAGATACAAACCTAGACATAATGCGCCGTCCATCCCCATGCCTCCGCCCAGTCCGACCACCAGTCACCACTACGCCCCACTCCTCCTCACCTTATCTCTCATCTTTCTCCCTCCATTTTTATATACAAGGGGCCACTATCAA
Source organism: Triticum dicoccoides (assembly GCF_002162155.2). Lineage (NCBI taxonomy): Eukaryota > Viridiplantae > Streptophyta > Magnoliopsida > Poales > Poaceae > Triticum > Triticum dicoccoides. The sequence continues at coordinate 392,875,453 of NC_041381.1, forward strand.
AATTACAATTTGCAGATATACAAGGCCACTAACACTAATCAATGCAATATTAATGGTGTTTGCCTCGTGGCACTAGCAAAGAGGACATTAATTATCCCTTGCATGCATGCGAGAGTTTGTAAAATAATGCATCTTGATGTTCCGTGCAATGCACGGGCATTGATAACCCACAAGTATAGGGGATCACAACAGTTTTCAAGGGTAGAGTATTCAACCCAAATTTGTTGATTGGACACAAGGGGAGCCAAAGAATATTCTCAAGTATTAGCAGCTGAGTTGTCAATTCAACCACACCTGGAAACTTAGTATCTGTAGCAAAGTGTTTAGTAGCAAAGTAATATGATAGTGGTGGTAACGGTAACAAAAGTAAAGACAGCAAAAGTAATGTTTTTGGTATTTTGTAGTGATTGTAACAGTAGCAACATAAAAGTAAATAAGCGAGAACCAGTATATGGAAAACTCGTAGGAACACCGGATCAATGATGGATAATTATGCCGTATGTGGTTCATCATGTAACAGTCATATCATAGGGTGACACAGAACTAGCTCCCGTTCATCAATGTAATGTAGGCATGTATTCCGAATATAGTCATACATGCTTATGGAAAAGAACTTGCATGACATCTTTTGTCCTACCCTCCCGTGGCAGTGGGGTCCTATTGAAAACTAAGGGATATTAAGGCCTCCTGTCGGTGTCAAAACCGGCGGATCTCGGGTAGGGGGTCCCGAACTGTGCGTCTAGGCGGATGGTAACAGGAGACGAGGGACACGATGTTTTTACCCAGGTTCGGGCCCTCTTAATGGAGGTAAAACCCTACGTCCTGCTTGATTAATATTGATGATGTGGGTTACAAGAGTAGATCTACCACGAGATCAAGGAGGCTAAACCCTAGAAGCTAGCCTATGGTATGATTGTTGTTCGTCCTATGGACTAAAGCCATCCGGTTTATATAGACACCGGAGAGGGCTAGGGTTACACAGAGTCGGTTACAATGGTAGGAGATCTACATATCCGTATCGCCAAGCTTGCCTTCCATGCCAAGGAAAGTCCCATCCGGACACAGGACGAAGTCTTCAATCTTGTATCTTCATAGTCTTGGAGTCCGGCCGATGATGGTAGTTCGGCTATCCGGACACCCCCTAGTCCGGGACTCCCTCAGTAGCCCTTGAACCAGGCTTCAATGACGACGAGTCCGGCGCGCATGTTGTCTTCGGCATTGCAAGGCGGGTTCCTCCTCCAAATAATTTATAGAAGATTGTGAACACCAGGATAGTGTCCGGCTCTGCAAGATAAATTCCACATACAACCGTAGAGAGAATAATATTACACAAGTTCAATCTGCTGACGTATTTTGTGGCGTAACGTCACACCACTACCAAGCCTTCAAATTGTTCTTATTGTTCCATCTCAGTGCGTTTAGCGAGGCGATTTCCTTGGCACGTCTTGTCGAAGCAGAGATCGTGTTCCCCTTATTCCGGGATTCCCATCAATACGGATGTGGGTAACCCAACCACGCCATTAATTGTGGCGCTTGGGAGATAAGCGAGTTTTATCAGGCCGGTGGGGACGCATGTTTCTGTCCGCCCATATAAGGGGATAAACATCCAACCTTTTTACCTGCGCCTTCTTCCTCCTTGGCTTATCCATCTCTGCGAACTCGAGCTCTAGCGCCCAAGCCCGCACATCTCACCTCAACCTTCTCCAAATATGTCCGGAGCGGGAGGCAAGTGGATGGCCTCCTCCGTCTCGGAGGGGCATATCCAGAAGCTGCGCAGCACCGGATACTTGTCCAACGACATCGCGCATCGGCTCCCCGATGAGGGAGAGCTCTTCCCACTCCTAGGCCCCATGAGAGGGTAGTATTCCTTCCCCATTTCCTCCGCGGACTGGGCTTCCCACTTCATCCCTTTGTCCGGGGGCTCATATTCTACTACAGCCTAGATTTCCATGATCTGGCCCCGAATTTTATCCTCAACATCTCGGCGTTTATCATCGTGTGCGAGGCCTTCCTCTGCATCCAGCCCCACTTCGGCTTGTGGCTCAAGACCTTCAGTGTCAAGCCGAAGGTTGTGAAGGGCAGCCAAGCGGAGTGCGGAGGCGCCATGGTGGGCAGGATGTCCCATGTTACGTGGCTGGAGGGCACCTTTGTGGAAACCATCAAGGGGTGGCAATCGGGGTGGTTCTACATCACCGAGCCGCGTGATCCCGAATGGGCAGCGCCCCCCGAATTCAGATCCGGCATCCCACACGGCTCACCTCCTGGAAAGAGAGCGGCCGGATTTGGGGCGATCCGGAGGAGCTGACCGGACTCCAAGCCTGCGTCCAAAAGCTGGTGGACAAGAAGCTCAAGCTTGTCAACGTAGTCCAGGTCATGCTCATCCGCCAGATTCTCCCGTGCCAACGACGGGGCTTCAATATGTGGGAGTTCGATCCGGCGCAGCACCAGACTTTGAATGGGCTCTTCGACACTGCGTACGAAGAGGTCTGGAAGGTGCTGTTCAAGGGCGCCGAGGCTCCCGCATCCGCTACCGAAGATCGCGGATTCAGCTCGCAGCATCCAGCTGATGAGGTAAGTGATATTGTCCTTTACGGGACGCTTGTTATTCATAGTTTGACTCTATGCAGGATCTAAACTCCCTTTCCTTTGACAGGACTGGCTGAAGAAGGCCGCACAGGCTATCTGTCCGGCCCCATTGCCAGAGGACCCAGCTGACGCCCGCCTAACGGGGCTGCTGGCTCCGGCACCCCACGTGGTGCCGGAGAAGAAGGCCAAGAAGAAGGCCACGGGGACTCAGAGGAGTTCCCGTTTTCAGGTGCTATCGGACGATGAATCCGAGGCCGACTCCTCCCACCAAGGCGAGGAGGAGAAGAAGAAAGCCTCTCCCCCAGCGGGGGGAGGGAAGAAAAGGAAGGCCTCCTCAACAAGGGAGGCCGAAGGGTCCAAGAGGGGTAAAACTCTTCCCCCGGACTGTTCCGCCAACGCCAGTGATGACGACGAGGACTGGCCTCCAAGGGCCAAGCCTCTGGCGAGATCGTAAGTATCCAGACTCCCGAATAACTTCAAGGTTTTCGTTTTCCGCCACATTATGTCTTTCTAATGCCACATACAACCCTGCAGTCCGCCTAAGGATGATCTCCCCACTTCATCGAGCAGGTCCTTAGGGGCGTCGGATATGGATTCTCTTCCCACTGCCTCTAGCCCCCGTGATGCGGACGATGCCGAGGTGGGGTCCCAGGAAGGGACCCACCAGGAGGAGAGGGCCCCGGAGGTGTCGCAGGACAACCTCCTGGACTTTGCACCGGACTCAGCCCCGAAACCCATAGTGGCTCCGGAGTCCGGCGGGCGACCCCTTCGTAAGAAGGGCAAGACTGCGACGCCGGCTGCCTCCGTCCAACCGGAGGTGCCGGATAATTTTCTAGAGGCGCTCAATAGCGCCTCTATTGAAGAGGAACACCGCACTGTTATGAGTGCGGTGATTCAGAAAGTTCAGCTCGCCAAGAACGGGCTGACCGAAGCCTGCAGCAGCCTTCTAACAGGCTTTGAGGTAAGAATTTCAATATATGTAAAATGGTACCGCATAGACAGTAGCCCCTGATGCTCGGTTCGGTGTTCGGAAAGAAAAGCTGGACTGAGGATCTTTAGAAAGATAAACGCAGGAGTCATGAAAATATGTCAATATGGGATTGCAGGCTGTGCTGCTGACCTCTGCCGCACTGACTGCGGAGGTCAAAACTTTGAAGGAAAACCTCGAGCGGTCCGAGAACGAGCTCGGCCATGCCAAGAAGCAGCTCGAGGAAAAAGAAGGTGAGTAATACCTTATGAAAATTGTACCTTATAGAAAAGGATTTGGTTGCAAGAAAAATGACAAGGATAACTGGGGTATTGCAGGGGCCACTAACGAGGTGGCGACCCTGAAGGAGGCGGTGGCCGCGGCCGAAAGCAATGCGGCTGCGGAGCGCACCGAGCGAGAGAAACAGGAGGCGCGGGTGGCGGAGGTACAGTAAGAGCTCCAGGATCTCGTGAGGAAACATGAGAGCCTGGAGCGTGACTCGAAGACTCGAGAGTCTGAGCTTGCAACGGCTCTTGAGAGTGCCAAAGCCGCTAAGGCCGAAGCCTACAAGGCCCTCCAGGAGATCGAGGCAGTAAAGAAAATAGCAGCGGGTAAGGCATTTTTCATGCAAAGTAAGCATGTGAGTGTTAATTACCTGTCGCTTACCCGAATTCGGAGCTCTCCAGGAGCGTTCCAGATCTTCCTCGCAGCGTGTCCGATGCTGCCGCATTCTACCCGGCCGAGGAGGGGAGCTCGACGGAGAAGGTCTTCTGGTCTCAGTATGCTGAGGCCGAACATCCGGTGCCCCTTAGCGACCAGCTGAAGCAGCTGATCGAGCTCCACAAGGCGGCCGAACAGGCCATGAAGGGCCTCATACTTCGGCTGTGGCCTAAGGAGGCCATGCTTGGGAGCTACTTCGGCCTGGTGCGGTGGCTGGTGGATGCGTGCCCGTGGGTTGAAGTCATCAAGCAGTCCGCCTGTATTGAAGGTGCCCGTCGGGCCCTTGCCCGCGCAAAGGTGCACTGGGGCAAGATGGATGCCCAGAAGCTTGTGACGGACCCACCACCAGAGGGCAAGGAGTATCGTATGCCCGAGATGTATCATAAGAGTGTGCTGAAGGGCGCCCGCACTATTGCGGGTGAGTGCTCCAAAAATGTAATATTTGAGTAGACTCGCATTTTGTTATCCTGTGCGTTGAAAACTTGGTTCATATGCACTAAGCAACGCTTGTTAATTTAAAATATTACCTTCTGTGCGGCTGTTTATCAAATCTGAGAGATGGCAAGTCGTCGGCTTCAGCCCCCATGCCACGAGTGCTGGGGTGTTCGGGATAAACTCGAGTGCTCTTGTTCCCATTTTTGGGTCCATCTAGGGAGGCGCTCAACACAATGAACAAGGCAACCGGACTTATAATGCTTGAACACTCTCACTTAGCCATAGAATTCTATAATTTTAAATTTCGGCGAAGCCCCTAGTTTTCGGAAGGCCGAATTTGGGGCGCTATCCACGCCTTGGCCGGACAGAATCCGGCTCCTCGCTCGAAGCGGCATAAGTCTTTAGGAACTCGCAAAGAACCTCTCGAACAGCGACCAGCTCTCGCCTCATCATGATGGTCAGTTTTAGCTTTCTTCACTGAGGCGTTAACCCAGCTCAACTGGGGCGCAATCGCAGTGGTTCTCCCAGTGCTACCTTAGCCGATAAAATGGAACGTAAGGTACCAAAACATGGGAGCCGGGCAAACCCAACTATTGACCCAAGAACATGATTCGGAGCCGATGCATATAATGCTATAAGTTCGGGGTGCCGCACTTGTGAAAGTGTTCGGACTTATCACACCATAACGCGGGAAACATAAGCCCCTGGTGTATTTAGCCGTACCAAAACGTACGGATGCAACATGTCATAGATGAACATATGTGTAAGAAAGAAATGCAATTAGAAGCAAAAATGTGCTGCATTGCTTTATTCAATAAAAACTGCTGTAAGTGCAGGACGATACAAGTGGTGCGGTAAGCAAGGGATGGGACTGTTTAACATGTCCCCCTCCAGGGGTAGGCTACGGAATAATGCATAAGACAGATTTAATGCTCATGATGGAGACCACCTGGGTTTTCGTTGTAGCCTTTCTCCTTCCCTGGCTGTTGCATCGTGGGTTCGGCATGTCTGCTGCCGGACAGGGCCTCTGACGAACGGAGTCCTGTAGGTAAAAAATAAAAGGAAAAGAAAAAGAAACGACACACTTAAGAGCCCCTGGTGCGGTTTAGCCGTAGTCTGGGCTTATCGTGGTCGAGCCCCTTGCCCCATGCCCATGGTATCTTCAGAGCGTAATGGAGTACGCGAAGGGTCTGTCTTAATGTTTTACAGGGGCTGGGGTTGGGGCCGCACTGCTACGCGTGCTCGGAACGTGCCAGGTGGTCGTGTTGTAGGTTACTCCGGGCATGCTTAGCTGTGTCCGGCCGCTTAGCAACCGGACTCGAGAATTGCCTTAAAAGGCTGCTTTGTACTTCTGCCGCGAGAGCTGCTGTATGTTCCTCCGTTCGGAGGGAGCATTCAGTGTTTCCGTTGACCGTGATGACTCTTCTAGGGCCTGGCATGTTGAGCTTGAGGTATGCATAGTGCGGCACCGCGTTGAACTTTGCGAACGCGGTACGTCCGAGCAAGGCATGATAGCCGCTGCGGAACGGGACTATGTCGAAGATTAACTCCTCGCTTCGGAAGTTATCCGGGGATCCGAAGACCACTTCCAGTGTAACTGAGCCTGTACAATTGGCTTCTACACCTGGTATGACGCCTTTAAAGGTCGTCTTGGTAGGTTTAATCCTTGAGGGGTCTATGCCCATTTTGCGCACCATGTCCTGATAAAGCAGGTTTAGGCTGCTGCCGCCGTCCATCAGGACTCTGGTGAGATGAAATCCATCGACGATTGGGTCTAGAACCAATGCGGCGAACCCACCATGGCGAATGCTGGTGGGGTGGTCCCTTCGGTCAAAGGTGATCGGGCAAGAGGACCATGGATTGAACTTCGGGGCAACTGGCTCCATCGCGTATACATCCCTGAGTGCACGCTTCCGCTCCCTTTTGGGTATGTGCGTGGCATATATCATGTTCACCGTCCGCACCTGTGGGGGGAAACCCTTTTGTCCTCTATTGTTCGGCGATCGGGTCTCTTCCTCGTCGTTGCTATGTAGCCCCTTGTCGCTGTTTTCGGCAATTAACTTGCCTGCCTGCTTGAACACCCAACAGTCCCTATTGGTGTGGTTAGCTGGCTTTTCAGGGGTGCCATGTATCTGGCACAAGCGGTCGAGAATTCGGTCCAAATTGGATGGACCCTGAGTTGTTCTTTTGAATGGTTTTTTTCTGTTGACCGGGTTTAGAGCCTCTGAATCCGGCATTGACTGCCGTATCCTCACTGTTATCGCCGTTAATGCGGCGTTTCTTTTTATTGCGACGCGACCTGCCACTACGGTCCTTGATATCCGGACTGCCAGCATTTTTATTGAGGTTGTTGCTGCGTGCTAGCCAGGTGTCCTCACCCGCACAGAAGCGGGTCATGAGTGATGTAAGGGATTCCATGGATTTTGGCTTTTCCTGTCCCAGGTGCCGGGCAAGCCACTCATCGCGGATGTTATGCTTGAAGGCCGCGAGGGCCTCGGCATCCGGACAGTCGACGATTTGGTTTTTCTTGGTTAAGAACCGTGTCCAGAATTGTCTGGCCGATTCGTTTGGCTGCTGAATTATGTGGCTTAGGTCATCTGCATCTGGTGGTCGCACGTACGTGCCTTGGAAGTTATCGAGGAATGCGGCTTCCAGGTCCTCCCAACTCCCGATTGACTCTACTGGCAAGCTGTTAAGCCAGTGCCGGGCTGGTCCTTTAAGTTTGAGTGGGAGATATTTGATGGCGTGGAGATCGTCTCCGCGGGCCATGTGGATGTGGAGGAGATAGTCCTCGATCCAGACCGCGGGGTCTGTTGTGCCATCATAAGATTCAATATTGACGGGTTTAAACCCTTCTGGGATTTGATGATCCATTACCTCATCTGTGAAGCAGAGTGGGTGTGCGGCGCCTCTGTACTGGGCGATATCGCGACGGAGCTCAAAAGAGCTTTGTCTGTTGTGTTCGGCCCAGCCGGACTTACTGTGTCCGGGGTGACGGTGATTGTCACGTATCGTGGGGCGCCCACGTGATCCATAGATCGATCTTGATTGTCTTGCCTTATCCTCCAATATGTCTCGCAGGTCCGGAGTGTTCCCCTGTGGCCTTGTGCTTTTCGAGCGATGCCAGGGTACGGGTCTAGTGAAGGGCCTTGAGGCCTCTCTGTCGCGACCATGGGGTGGTCGATCAGCCGTATTGTCTCCTGGTGAAGCGGGATCATATGCCTCCACCTCTAATCGGGGGAGCAGCTTACGTTTGGGGTAGCTTTTGGAGGGGCGTTCGAGTTCATGCTTTTGGGCCGCGAGGACTTCGGTCCATCTGTCGGCTAGCAGATCTTGATCAGCTCTAAGCTGCTGCTATTTTTTCTTGAGGCTGTTTGCCGTGGCCATAAGCCTGCGTTTGAAACGCTCCTGTTCGACGGGATCCTCAGGCACGACGAATTCGTCGTCGTCGAGGCTTGCCTCGTCTCCGGAGGGAGGCATATAGTCCTCTACCTCTTCTTCGGCCGCTCTCTCATGAGGGCTGGCGTCCCCTCCTCCTGTGATGGATCTTGCTGGAGTGGGTTGTCTTCGGTGCTATCCGGTGTATTATTGTCTCTGGTGCCGAAATCCTCATTCTTGCTATGGCGGGATTTAGAGCGACGCCGCTGACGCCGACGCTTGGGCTGTTTCCTGGAGGGGTCATCCTCCGCTATTCCTTCGCCGTTCCCATCCTTTGGGGTATCCACCATGTATATGTCGTATGAAGAGGTGGCTTTCCAGTGCCCGGTGGGCGCTGGTTCTTGGTCGTCTCCGGCATCGTCGTCCATACCGTCGATGTCCTCAGAGTCGTAATCTAGCATGTCGGTTAGATCGTCGACAGTGGCTACCAAGTGGGTGGTGGGTGGGCTCTGAATTTCTTTGTCGTCCGCATCCCAACCGTCCTGGCCGCAGTCCGGCCAGGCCTCTCCTGATAACGAGAGGTACTTTAGCGAACTCAAGATGTCGCCAAAAGGTGAGTGTTGAAAGATGTCCGCCGCGGTGAACTCCCTGATCGGCGCCCAATCGGATTCGACTGGAGGGCACGGGAGGTCCGGAGTCCGGCAAGGAGTCCGGCACCTCGGAGTCACGAGCTTCATGGGGGACAAGATCGGTGTTCGGCTCTATCGCCGTAGAGGTTGCAGCCCCCGAGGTGGTGTCTAGCCATCCATCCTTGGTCTGCGCAGCCGGCTCCGAGTCGAAGATCGGAGCGGGTTCGAGCGCGGCCTCCAGGGTACTGTCCGGCTGCAGAGCTAAATCATGCCCATCGTGACAGTACGGCACGCTCGGCTGTGGCTCGAATCCGTCGAGGATCAAGTCCCCGCGGATGTCAGCCGTGAAGTTCAAACTTCCAAATCTGACCTGACGGCCAGGGGCGTAGCCTTCGATCTGCTCCAGGTGGCCAAGCGAATTGGCCCGCAGTGCGAAGCCGCCGAATACGAAGATCTGTCCGGGGAGGAAGGTCTCACCCTGGACTGCATCGTCGTTGATGATCGAAGAAGCCATCGAGCCTATCGGTGACGACACAGAGGAACTCTCAATGAAAGCACCAATGTCGGTGTCAAAACCGGCGGATCTCGGGTAGGGGGTCCCGAACTGTGCGTCTAGGCGGATGGTAACAGGAGACGAGGGACACGATGTTTTTACCCAGGTTCGGGCCCTCTTGATGGAGGTAAAACCCTATGTCCTACTTGATTAATATTGATGATGTGGGTTACAAGAGTAGATCTACCACGAGATCAAGGAGGCTAAACCCTAGAAGCTAGCCTATGGTATGATTGTTGTTCGTCCTATGGACTAAAGCCATCCGGTTTATATAGACACCGGAGAGGGCTAGGGTTACACAGAGTCGGTTACAATGGTAGGAGATCTACATATCCGTATCGCCAAGCTTGCCTTCCAAGCCAAGGAAAGTCCCATCCGGACACGGGACGAAGTCTTCAATCTTGTATCTTCATAGTCTTGGAGTCCGGCCGATGATGGTAGTTCGGCTATCCGGACACCCCCTAGTCCGGGAGGCCCTCACCTCCTTTTAATAGAGAACCGGAACAAAGCATTAGCACATAGTGAATACATGAACTCCTCAAACTATGGTCATCACCGGGAGTGGTTCCGATTATTGTCAGTTGCCGGATCATAACACATAGTAGGTGACTATAGACTTGCAAGATAGGATCAAGAACTCACATATATTCATGAAAGCATAATAGGTTCAGATCTGAAATCATGGCACTTGGGCCCTAGTGAAAAGCATTAAGCATAGCAAAGTCATAGGAACATCAATCTCAGAACATAGTGGATACTAGGGATCAAACCCTAACAAAACTAACTCGATTACATGATAAATCGCATCCAACCCATCACCGTCCAGCAAGCCTATGATGGAATTACTCACGCACGGCGGTGAGCATCATGAAATTGGTGATGGAGGATGGTTGATGATGACGACGACGACGAATTCCCCTCTCCGGAGCCCCGGACGGACTCCAGATCAGCCCTCCCGATAGAGATTAGGGCTTGGCGGTGGCTCCGTATCGTAAAACGCGATGATTTCTTCTCTCTGATTTTTTTCTCCCTGAAGGCCAATATATGGAGTTGGAGTTGGCATCGGAGGGCCAGCAGGGGGGAGGGGGCGCGCCCCCACCCTCGTGGACAGGGCGTGGGCCCCCTGGTCCTCATCTTTTGCGAGGATTTTTTATTAATTATCCTAAGATATTCCGTGGAGTTTCAGGTCGTTCCGAGAACTTTTATTTTCTGCACAAAAACAACACCATGGCAATTCTGCTGAAAACAGCGTCAGTCCGGGTTAGTTCCATTCAAATCATACAAGTTAGGGTCCAAAAGAAGGGCAAAAATGTTTGGAAAAGTAGATACGACGGAGACATATCAGGCATCTTGCTAGTCCATGAAAACAACACATGGCAAAATTCCACGGCGAACGAGGGATTTGAATCTGTTTGGAGGGGCTGTTTGGATCTTGCCCGGGGTAGACCAGCGGTGCCTTTTCCACCGATGAACGAGGAATGGCTCGGGTGCTCATGCTGTCATGCATCCTCCAGCGCGCACGTTGGAGACGAGCTCGCATGAGCTGTGTTTTTTGTCCCACAACGTCGCCCGAGCCGCCCGCAGACCGACTGGCGACCCACAAATTACGACATCCAACCGGACGAAATTCACGCAAACACGTAGACAAACTGATATTTCACATAAACAATGATGGAAATCATATAAAATACTGAATTTCATTACATTCAAATGAACTACGCGGTGCTAGTTCTGGACAGCACAGGTATATAATACCTGGCCTAAATGGTCGCCCGCCGATCGATTTGTGTTCCTCATGTCCAGTAGCACGACCACCGGACTGCCAGGAACCTTGGAGGTATATGCTTCAGCGCAAAGGACGGATCGCTTCCCCACTTCCCAACTGATATCATTGGCTGGTGCCGAAGATGATGGTGGCCGGCACTGGTTCGAGTTCATCACCGGCCACTACTTCGCCATGGCCGGCACCGGCTCGAGTTCATCCTAACATTCCCCTCTTCCGTGGAGTCCTCGCAACAAAAGGATCCAGCAAGACACCTGCTGAGTATGCTGGCGTCGCCTCCGCGGTGGCCCTCATGGGACCCAAGCGGCGGCGGCCTCCCGTGTTCTACTTCTCCTTGATGATGGCGGCGGACAAGGAGGCACTGGCCACCGACTCGTTGCTCTCCGCGCACCCGGCTTCTATCGCTGCTTGCATGGCGCGGTCGCCGGCATGGGAGTCTCGGCCACAGAAATGGGAGACGCGATATGAGGCGATGGCGTGGACGGCAGCAACGACGCCCGTGCGCCGCTCTTCGTCGAGCTGGCCTGGAGTGGGGAGTTGCTGAAGCACACGCCGACTTGGGGCGGCAACTGGCTCCGTCGGGCGAGGGGAGGGAGGTGGATCAGCAAGCTGCATAGCTTGTATCCGGCAGGCTACCCAGCCGGCTTGGATGCGGAATAACTACTCTTCGTAAGCCATTGTAAGAGTGGAAAAAATGGTGAAGCAGCTAGGGGAGCGGCGGAGGTGTGCGGTTCTTGGCCGACGTTTGGCCTCGTTTAAATAGGAGATTAAATAGACGGAGGACAGCAGGAGCTCGGCCGGTGTTGCATTTAACGCCGGCCCAGTCATGAACGGACGTGTGTCCAGAGTGGGTTTCTCGGCTTCCACACGGGCGGGTTTCATGGAGGCGTTTGAATGCGGCACGAAGGCGTGTTCAGCTGGGCGTGCAGCGAGTGGCGCCCTCGACTCTGACCTAGGACACCACGCTGTTCTTCCACTGACGTGTGGGCTCTTTGGGTGCATGGCCTGCATGTCAGTGACCCAACGCAGGCAGCGCACAGCAGAGGAACCTTTGGTGGGACAGGGCGGTCAGAAGCGGGCATTTCATAAACCGATGATTGTTCATTGAGTGTGACGTCATCTTTTTCATGTAGATAAGCCTACTATGTTGATAGCCCGTTCGATACATTGTGATTCATAAAGACCGCTGCAAACATCAATGTTCTGCTTATCACAGATAAGATTGATTAATACCCGTAACAATCCATGTCCTTAACAAAGGGTGCATGCACATATAGGTTGAGCATGTGTCTTGCATCGTGTTCTGTGTGCATGCAGGCGTGCGAGTGTTGCGTGCGTGCATGGGTACGTTTCAGTGTTGCATGCATGGGTGCGTACGTGCGTGTGTTCGTGAGTGCATGTGTATGTGTCAGTGTTGCACGCTAGCATGCGTGCGTGCGTACGTGTCAGTTTTGCACGCCTGCATGCGTGCGTGTCTTGCGTGCGTGCATGTATACGTTATGTGTACGTGTCAGTGTTGCACACTTGCATGTGTGCGTGTCTTGCGTGCGTGCATGTGTACGTGCGGGGTGAGGCTACACGTTAGTCGACTAACTTTTTCATCTCTGGTCATTAGATTTTCCAGCCGTTGGATACGAAATCAAGGGCCTCCAGTTTATCATCAAACTCCACCCCGCTGAGCCGCCAGCCCCCGCCGCCCGCGGCCGGCCTGCCGTCCATGAAA